>NW_019396467.1:203098-211648 GCF_000591075.1 Eurytemora carolleeae | reverse complement strand
AAAAATGTTTCTATCAAAATCTAAAATTTTAAAAAGATTGAATCACAGAATCTTAGAAAATTTGCAAAATTGTAATTAGAAAATTCGCAATTTATAAGTTTAGGTATAATTTTTACGGAAAAATGGTTCTTCAATGGTTCTTAAGGTTTCAACTGAACAGCGTATATTTAATACTTTAGAATATACTAAGAAGAAAGGAACTAAAGAATTTAAATGACTTTTCATTAAAAATTTGACCAGAACTAAAAATAGCGAATTTTCTTATTACAACTTTGCGAATTTTCTGGGATTCATTTATTCAATTTTTAAAATATTTTAGATTTCGATAGAAATAATTTATATTCACATTTTTGCTTTTCTGAACTTTTGATTTTGAGAGAAAAAAAAAGGTTCGCGGATTTTCTTTTGGGCAATTGAAGTACCAAAAAAAATTACAAATTTTCAAAAAATATTGAAAAAACACCATACAGGAGAGTTGCACAAAAAAAGGTTTGATTTTGCACAAGGCCCCGCAAATCACTTTTTTTGACTCACCCTGTATATATATAAGTTGCCCTGAAGATCGTGAAAAACAATAATCTGTCCAGTTGGGCAGATCCATGGAGGATGAGTTTTAACACTGATAAATGCAAGGTTAAACATGTGGGAAGAGGAAATTCTGAAACAAACTACTTAATGAAAAACCAGGTCCTATCTAAAACAGAAAAAGAAAGAGATATTGGGTAATGATCAATAAATCCCTTAAGCCATCTCTCTAGTGTAAGGAAGCAGCCAGAGAAGCAAATGGTCTTTTGACCCAAATTGCACGCTCCTTTTATTACAGAGACAGTAAAACCTTCTTAAACCTGTTCACAACTTAGATTAGACCCCATGTTGTATTTTGGTGCTAGAAAATGTACATAAAAGAGCTGTCACCATGATCTCCGGACTATACAGCAATAATTATGAAGAAAGGTTGAAAGAACTGCGAATGCTTAGTCTGAAGGACAGGTGGATTCAGTTTGACACGGTCCAGACTTACAAAATTGTACGAGAGATTGATAAGGTTGACAGAAGAGTTTGGTTTGAGTTTGTAGGAGAAGCGGAGAGAGAGTAACACTGCTTTCAGTGGATCCCTTGAACATTATAAGTACACTATCCAATACAGAGTTGAGAAGAAGATTTTTCTCTAATCGTGTAGTTCAACAATGAAACAACCTGCCAAAAAAAAATAAAAAATGCACAGTAGGTTTGCTCCTTTAAAAGTTAATACACACAGTGGAAACTCCGCCACTCTGAGGATTAAAAAGAAGGAAACTGAATGAAAGAATGAATGTACCAGACTGGAAGATCTGAAAGGTGTTTCTACAATGTCCCTAACAGTGGGGCGCTTGATTCAAAACTTAAAAAAACCAAGTAGAGTAAATAAACATCATGTATGCAATAAATAGTACAATCCAATGAAATTTTATTAATCATTGGGAACGAGGAGTTCATTTCCTGGGAAAAATCTTTTGTAAGACAACTCTAATCGACGCGCTAGCAGCCAGTAGTCACCTTCTGGGTCATCCTGTCATATTTTTTCATAGGTTGTTCAAGTGCAATTAATGAGGTTAGATTAATAAACTGTAAAAAAGTCGTATTTTACTAAAAGGGGGGGGGGGACAGAGCTACACCCATCTGAAACCCCACTATTAGAGCCCCTTCAAACGATCATTCGACCTTCTAAACAGGTACGAGAAATAAACTTTTTTTGTGGTGAGGTGAAGAAATCAAACAAAATTAAAATGTACCCCTGGAAAATAGTATTAAGCGTAACCAAAATACTTAAAAAAATAGACCAAATAGAGACAAGTATGAACACCGCGAAACACCAGTTGGATAAATAATTTTTACCCACGGACTGCAACCCCAGATATAGAAAAGCAGTCCACTACAAAGTTATTTTGTATGGCTCTAGATTTACCTCAGTGGAAAAATGGCCAAACGCCGAACAGAAAACATCCTTCTAAATATTTACCAAAACAAATATTTACCTATCCAATCAGGTTGGGTAACCCCCCACTGAATCTGATTTATTTCTCCCTCTGCAGCCGTATATGCAAGGATAGGATCCTCGATTGCTCTAGGCATCTGTTGAATATCCCAGATGAGAGCCTAAGTTCCCAGAAAATATATAATTTTAGCAAGTTAGCACGGGTTTTTAAATTTATTTCCTCTTCTACGAGAAGAGGCGATGGGAAGAGGAAGGGTAGCAGAACGGAAAGGAATGGATAAGTAAGCTCTTTACCTCTATTAAATAATCAACCACAACAAAATAATTCTTTTCTCCCAAATGTAAAAATGCAGCGCAGCGTGCGAGAAGTATTACAAATTTTAGCCTATAACTTACCTTCATAACACTAAAAGTTGTTTATTCAAAAGAGCACTAAATTTCAAGATAAAAATTTTTCTGCCAATCAAATGATAATCTTAAAGTGATTATCAAAATTTGAAGTGCACATTTTTTAACTGCTGCGCCAAAGAATAAAAAGAGGACACTTCTTTATATATAACACTAATATTTTAAGCTTTTGAAATAATGTAAAAATTATGGGGTCGGTGGTTCAGAATAGCTTCTCAATAGCACTGCTGCGCCAAAGAATAAAAAGAGGACACTTCTTTATATATAACACTAATATTTTAAGCTTTTGAAATAATGTAAAAATTATGGGGTCGGTGGAGGGGAGTATACACCTCTGAAATTTGGTAATATAATTTTATGGCATTCAGACAAAAAGCAAAGCTCTTGTGCTCCCTCCCCCCCATATGTTTTCAGGGGGCATAAGAGGTCACAGTTCTCAATAAATATTTACAATTTGAGGGGCAAGTAGTTTTTCTAATATTATATGTTTCCCTGGTGATCGTCTCCAGCTGTGCAAATATGACAGGATGAGTGTGGTGCCCAGGCAATACCATTAACGCATGCGCGGTGGTTGTTCAATCTAATAAAATTAAGAATATAGTCTTATTTTCGTAACAATATACAGATCAAATTCCTTACTAATCTGAAAACCCAGAAATACGTAGTCATACCTGTTTAAACGTATTTTTCAATAAGAGTAGATATTACCATACGTATGATATAAAACATATTTTCGTAACCATTTCGTTAGTAAAACACGCATTTTGAATCCGTAAAAATACGTAAATGTAAATTGTCCAAACTGGTAAAAAAAGGTTTTACTCTAACAGGTAGAAAAACTCGGGTTTGGAAATTAATTTCGATATATTTTATATCCTCGTCAGTCAAGAATGGTGGGATTGTCAAAAAATTTGTAACATTGTAAAATTGTAAACATACGTATATGAAAAACTTGAAAATGCATATATAAAAAACCTAATAATCAGAAATTTAGGGGTTTCAGCTCGTAAATATATGTAAATGCAGAAACTTTTACGATATATTACCATAGTTTGATAAACCTCGGATTTTTTAATACATATTTTAATGACCAATGACATATGTCATTTGTATTAAAAATATCAAATATTTGAAAATTCTAGCCTCAAGGAAAAAGAAATCTTTTTTTCTTCTAAATTGAAGGTATAGATAGGAATACTAGAGAAAAATTACTTTTTATGAAATTTACATATTTATGTACGGTAAAAATAAAGGTTTAAAACCTAGACACTATGAAATTTACCTATTTATTGAAAAAAAAACCTTTTTAATAAAAGGAAAAATACGAAGAAAAAACTTGAAAATACGTAAAATAAAATCTTTATAGTTCGAAAAATTACGTAGTAAAAAGATATATGAAATTATTAGTAAAAATATTTATCTGTAAAATCTAAGCACTTAAAACACTTGAAATGATAAATACGTAAATAAATTGAAAGTTCTTTACCAAAAAGTTGAACATACATATTTATACGTATTGCGTAAATATATGTATTACGTATATGTATAAAGGGGCTTTAGTATTTTTAGGTTTTCGAGTTAGCAGGGTAATTAAATTTCTGTACACGGGCAAAATTATACCTAGCAACTGGTGTACATGGTACCCTCACGTCCAGAATAATGACCTCACATGCATCCATCGCAACAGTAGCCAAATAGTTTGGATCCTGCTTATTCCAGGAGAGGCGTAGTAGAGGAGTATGAGACGGATCCTCGTAGATTATCGTGGAGTGCTCTAAATGCCTCAGATCAAACATTCGAACGGAGCCGTCTGCACCAACAGATGCAAACATGTCACGACCTCCGCCAGCCTTACTGAAAGCTATGTCGTAAACTTCTTTATCGTGAGCTATCAACTGTGTCTTCACATGACCAGAAACCATCGTGACCCGACCCAACATCTAATCATTAAAGTTTCAAAAAGGGTTAATAGAATAATACGATAATAAGTTATTACTTCCAAAGACCGAACGTTGTAATATTAATTGATAACAGAAATAAAACAAAGGAATTTTGTTGAAACATTTAAGTAATGAAGTTTAAAAAATAAACAAAATGATAGTTCGCTCACAGCAGTGTCAATTATTAAAATCTTATATAATCTTCCTGATCTCTGATCGGTATATCAAGTTTCAGCATACAGATTTGATAAAAAGGCGAATTTCAAAAATGTGAAAGAAATTAACAAAACATTAAGAAATATCATAGAATGGATCCGGATTCAGATCCAAGACCGCATCAAACGTGCTGGCTCGCTGATTCTCTTTTTTCCAATAAAAAAATCAACGTACTGGATTAGTCTTTTTAAAATTTTAGTTACCAATATCACTTGGGCCATTAATAATAACGCGAAATTGATTATTAAGCGCCGCCAATCTAGCCCACTCAATTATACCAAGCTGAGAAAGCTAGGCTGGTACAGCTTGCATGGCTAATTTAAAATTGGTGTTTGCGTACCGATCTAATCAATAATCATACCTGATCCGTTTCTAATCCCCAAACAGTGCAGGTTGTATCAATTGAAGATGTCCCCAAAAGGTTTGGATCAACCTCGTTCCAATCGAAGGATGTAAGTGGAGCACAGAAATCAGAGTTTTTGTTATTATTTAGAAGACATTCCAATCGAGTCTCTGGTTCTCCTGCTTTCCAAACCCTAAGATAATCACCGCTTGTTGCCAACAAGTCAGGGTAGATACCCTTACTGTCCGGTATCCACATTATCTTCGTGGTCGGGTACGGATGGTCGAATGTACTCTTGGCTGAGAACTCAGAAGTTTCTTCGTCCAGAGACACAATCTAGAGGTAAGATCGTTGTAAAGAATTGAAAAAAAATCTTTAAATGTGATAATTAGTAATTCGACCGCTTGTACCTGTACTTTATTGTTATACTCCTCAACAAAGCTTCCTAAAGCCAATCTAAATCTCTTGTCAGGTCTGACAGACCAGTTCATGCTAAAAACGGTCCATGGTGCCTCATACTTGTATATCTCCTTCCTCTTCGGAGGAACCGAACCCACTCCTGCCATATCTTCTTAATTTAAATTCATTTACTCTGAAATGTTTCCTAGTGTTATTAAACATTCCTCACAGGGCCCTTTTCTTTCCAAAATAAGGATAGAATTCATAACAAGCTTTGTGAATTGATGTACAAACTTTCCTTTCATAGGCACAGTGGCGGATACAGGGGGGGGGCGGGTGGAAATTCGCCCCCCCCCCCGAATTTGGAATTTTTTGTTCTTATTTTCAGAATAGCTTCTCAATAGCATGCTTAAGGGAAAGAAACCCTAGTGCAAAACAGGAAAAATATCTGTCTTAATAAACTATAATGTGTGAAAAGTTAAAAATCTAGTTTTTTAGTCTTTAGTCATTAATTTTGACTCTTTTGAGTCCTTTAAGTCAAAAAAATTTTCGCCTACGGCGCGATTTTTTGTTTCTATTTATGAATTTTTGTTCCTAAAAAACTTGCCCCCCCCCCCTTACTTAAATCCTCCTCCTTAAATCCCAGGGTAAATACATAAAACTTGCTTATTGCGCATGTGTATAAAATAACGTCAACAAATATGTCCTGGGTTTAAAAGTAGTCATTGCTTATTGGACTAATAATAAAATGAAAAAATAAAAAATCTTTTTTTTGAATTTTAATAAAAACTAAAAGAAACAATAAGAATAAAGTATTTTTTAAAATCATGATAAACAAAAAAATATAAAGTTTTTTCAGGCATCAATTTTGTTAAGAAATAATGGATGAACAAGAAAAATTCCCTGCTTAAAAACTCAATTTTTTAAAGTGAAATCATTTTGTTATCTTTTATCATATATATATTATTTCGCTTTTCTAAACTATGCAATCATTATTTATTTATTTTCTGGTCTCTGTTAGCGCATTCTACCCTGGGTAAGTCTTATAACCCTGCCCTGAGTTTTCTCAACCCATGGGTAATTATCGATCGTAACCCAGGGTGTTGTGGGTCCAAGAATATAGAACTAGGGATAACTCTAGAGTAAATTCGAATTTACCCAGCTAGGGTAACTCGACTGAGAAATTGGCCTATAGTTTACGTTCATTCTTCAGCAGGTGTTTCTAAACTTACTTTATTATTTAATACTGTCAGGGAAATATGAAGAAGTGCCACACAACCCAGGCGCTTTTGAACGTCACACTAGCATTTCGGGGTTTAAAGTGGTTCGGTAATTAGAGAGCGTAAATGAATTATTAAAAGTTTAAAGGCTGAAGTTTCACATGTAGCGACAGAGACCGACCTGTTCTAGCCCAGGAAACATTTCAACCGAGTCTATGTGCTGATGGCGAAGATGTCGAGTAAATAATTCTAGACTTTTGTTCGACATCGGCACGTCGGGGAATAAATGGGTAATTTCCTAGAGAACGATTTTTGGACCCAACCCCCTCCTATCAATTTTGTACATGAATCTTACAGAAAGTGTCTTAATTTAACCTAACCCGTGGCCGCAGCGCTCGGCCCCCTAGCCTGTCCTAGCCGCAGCGCTCGGCCCAGAAAGTAACTTCACTAACCTAACCCGTGGCCGCAGCGCTCGGCCCAGAAATTGTCTTAACCTATTCTAACCCTAAATAATACAAAATAACTTTAAATTAAAGGTCATGTAAAAAATTGAAAGGAGGGTGGGTCCAAAAATCGTATACTAGGACGGGCAAAATAAATCTTTGCAGGAAGCCGCGGTGCTAGGTCCCCTAGAAGACTAGCACGGAGCCAGTGGTTGGTTCGTAGTCAAAATCGTCATTCTCAAGTTTTTTAAATAACTACTTCAAAATCTATATTTTTTCGAAGAAATTGAATGGTTTTAACATGTGATTGTGTCTCATAAGACAAAAATAAATCTAACGATAAAGACGTCGTTAATCGTTCCCCCTCACGGACTTTAAGCCATTATGCCGATAGGCCCAGGCGGACAGGAACAACATTATTTGCAGAAAGTGTTATTACTTTTAAGCACTAATAACACATGGATATACATCGGATTAAAGACGATAGGTGTAAAAACGTTCCAGTCGCCGGCTAAACTACATACAGCAAAGCGTTGTTGTAGTCTGTAGAGCACAGCAAAGCAATGAACCAATTAGAACTTTAGCAATCAATCAATTAGCATTTAACGCATTTGCCGCGCTTATAAAAATTCAAATATTTGGAAGACGATTTGAGAAACCTTTCCTTTTGGTGTTATGTCGATAGAACTAAGTTCAGTTAGACTACAATCCTTTTAGACAAGTACTTATTATTATAAAGCCTAGTAATTTTGTAGCTTAGATGCTCAATTTTTGTAGGTCGAATGCATGAACATTTCAATGCGCGTGGCAGGGAAAAGCAGGATGCTCAACCTTTTATCCTACGTCTTTACACATTTGATATAAAGATTAAAGGGTCGGTCCTAGAGAACGATTTTTGGACCCCCCTCCCTATCAATTTTGCACATGCTTTCAGCAAAATTATTATTATTTTTGGTAAGGTTAGGTTAAGACAATTTCTAAGCCGAAGGATGCTGCTAGGGGGCCGTGGCACTGCGGCCACACGACTATTGATAACTCGCTACAAAACTGTACACCTTTATTTTAGGTTAACTGTAAAGCTCAGCAGGCGCGCAACTAGACATTTCTTTAGAGGGGGGCTAGGGGGAAATATTTCGCGCGGAGCGCGAAAATTTTTTTGGCCCCCCCCTAAACATTTTTAGGGGGGGGCAAGAAAAATGTGTGTTATACTTAAACAATAAAAAACTAACCTTTCCAACCTGATATTCAGTAAGTCAACACATCTGATATGAAATAAAACAAGAAATCTATTCTAGTCAGGGGCGGATACAGGGGGGGAGGCGGAGGAATTCGCCCCCCCCTGAATTTGGAATTTTTTGTTCCTATTTTCAGAATAGCTTCTATAATAGCATGGTTAATTGGGAAAGAAACCCTAGTGCAAAACAGGAAAAATATCTGTCTTGATAAACTATAATGTGTGAAAAGTTAAAAATCTAGTTTTTTAGTCTTTTGTCATTAATTTTCACTCTTTTTGAGTCTTTTAAGTCAAAAAAAATTTTCGCCTGTGCCGCGATTTTTGGTTCCTAATTATGAATTTTTTTTTTTCCTAAAAAATCTTGCCCCCCCC
>NW_019396467.1:119948-202917 GCF_000591075.1 Eurytemora carolleeae | reverse complement strand
AACCCCCCTTATATACGCCACTACATTTAGAGGTGACCATCCGGTAGCCCCTGCCCTATATTTGAGATCATGCACTGATAAAAAAACATTTGTAAAATTATATTTTTTGACAAGTTATGAAAAAATAATGAAAAAAACAATTATCTTTAAAAGGAATACAAAAAAGTTGCAAATTTGCAAAATAAAACAGTAAGTAAGCTGCCCACTTGACAGTTAGGAATGATTAGTAAATTACGAAAGTTATGACAAATTATAATAGGGATAGTATCTTTACATTTTACTTCAATCTTGAAGACATCTCATGAACTGTTTTTTGTTGACAAAAACAAGGATCGTCATTCCCGTGAAATTTAAAATGTAAACAAACTATATGAGAACTTCTATAATACATACATATATATAAGAATTGTTACCATAGTTACAAATCCTTCTATATATATTTAATGAAATTAATTTATATGAAATTATTTCCAAGAACCAAAATAGTACTCTTTTACGAATTTTAAGACACAAATTAAAAATAACTGTCAACAATAGATTTTTCTCATATCAAAAACTGAAAACTGAAAAATATACTTGTAAACGTGAAAAAAAGAAAATGTTGGCATATTGATATGGGTTATAATAGCCAGTGCTTAGGATACGGATCTAGACCAGTTGGGTCCGCAACATTTTGACTTCCTGGATCCGCATATTTTTGCAGATCCGTTGAAAAATATCAACGAAAACCTGCTTAAGAAAACTTTTTGTTCTGTTCTCACAAATCTCAACTGTTAACTAATGAGGGATTATTAGAAACTTCCTGATATCTGAATGGTAGATCATTTTGGCTTGAGCATAAAATTATGCGAAACAAATTTAAAAAAATGTATAAACATTTTATTTGTTCGATCCGGATCCATTTTTTTTTCAGGCGAATCCGCATCAAAATCAACTGGATCCTAAGCACTGAATCCGCATCAAAATCAACTGGATCCTAAGCACTGAATCCGCATCAAAATCAACTGGATCCTAAGCACTGAATTTGAAACTGACCTAAATATCCGAGTTCAAATCGATTTACAGAATTTAAAAGAAAAATTTTTAATTTTTTAATTCGGTAAACTTTTCATCTTAACTTTTACTAGAGATTTTTTTTTCACATTATTTTCATTTGAACACATTTCCGACGGCCATTTTAATTGTATGAAAAATACATCTTGTAAGCATGTTTTACAGGTCTTAGAAGAATACATACTTTAAGTGTAATGGTTCTTTAAAATGAGAAAATGTTTCACAATATAAATATTTTACATTTATATGTATTCAAAGAATGTTTAAAGAATTTTGACTACTCAGGATCGTCGAGATACCTGAAACATATTGTTAAATACAATTCTTTAAGAAATAAAATGTGAATAAAAAACTGGAACATATACATATATATATACGAAATACATAAATAAACTGTAACCCAGGCAGTAGTGAATATGGAAAATGCATGTAAAATTATAAAGATAAAGGATTCACCGAGCAAGCTAAAAGATTAATGCTGTGTACTGTAAGTGTAAGTTGCACAGCCCAAATTAGGAAAACACTAAGCTTGTATCTGAAGCTCAGAACTATCAATAATCTCCACGTAGTTGGCAGGAAATAAACCATAACTACCGTCAGGCCCCAGACCCTGAAAATAGTGAAGATATTAATTGCACCGGCGAAAAAAATCTTTGGTTGAAAAATATTTATTTCTGCCACAACTAGTCCGATCAAGAAGGCATTGTGGAATTTCTGACGAGACTATTTTAGATGATTGCATTGCATTTTCTGTTATATAAGAGGAGGGGGGGGATNTATTCCATTTTTGTCAAATGTTAAACCGATCGGCCATACCCTAAAATATCCCACTGTATAGAAAGTTAAATGTAAGATATATTTGATTTTATCTCCTAAATATGTACGACGCAGATGAAATGGGACATTTAAAAAATCTGATAAAAATCTTTTATTTTAATAATAGTTTGTAACTCTGTATCAATACATAATAGTTAAAAATAGATTTACAAGAAAATACCTATGATACAAATGCTAAAGCCCATGCTAATGGACTGTTAAATATGTATATAGAAATTCATGCATACTATTTACGTACACATAAATTGTAATTTTGAACGTAATGCAGCACTAGCAGCTCTATGGTAAAAATATCAGATTATACTTCATTGCAGGCTTAAAGCAGACATCTGTTAGCTTACCAAAAAAGCTTCAAGCCCTTGATCTTAGTAGATATTTACTTTTAGTGATCAAGGGCTGCTCTGTTGGATTTTGAAATAGAAAATGTTTGCTAATTTAGCAATACATTTGAAATAAGGTATATATATATGTAAGCTAATTTCAGCGAAACATTGAGTCAAACACACATACACAAACAGAGACGGCTTAAGAGGAAGGGAGAAGGGGGGATGTCCCACCCATGAAAAATTTTGCCTGTAGTGCCACTTAAATCAGTCGAAATAAAGTTATTAAAAAACATAATAATAGAAATGAACACATTTTTCCGCTGTAAAATATCGTAAGCCGCCCATACTTAAAGACGAAAATAAAAATTAAACATACGATACCTGCCACCATCCTGGGTCAATCTGGTCAATATGCGTAATTATCTGTCCAGGATCAAAGGATATCTCAGTCTCGTCACTTGCCTAAAAAACGTTTTAATTAAAAAAATTTAGCTTATCATCTTAACCACTAGAATCTAAATGGCCTAGATACAGGAACACAATTAGGTAAAATCTAATATCAATAAAATAAAAAAAAATCGACCTATTAGACCACTGCTGTCAACACAGGGGTGCTACTCCGGTTGAGCTTAGTAGGCCTTAAACTTTCACTAGACATTCTTTAAGTGCAAGATCATATTTTACATCACCTGGTAATCATAAAGAGAAACTGCACAGACGCCGTAGCTCTCTAGAGACACGTCCTTATCCTTCTCCATGTTAACAGGCATGGCATGATGTAGTTCATTTGAACCAAGTTTATAATCTGTTGATTTATCACATTCCTCCTGAAATATGAAAACAGTATTAATTATTTCTATTGCAAGATTTTGATTTCTTAATCTGAAGATAACCACCTCAAATCCTATTGGTGGCGCCAATTGGTGATCGTTCTCATCCTTATCCTCGACCCTATTTGGCAGGGACTCATTTCTAAGTTTGTTAGGCTCTAGTTCTAAAGAATGGGGATCTATATTTAGTGGTTGAACTGAAGCAGGTTGATGATCTGCCTGAATAGGAGCAGGTTGATGATCTGGCTGAATTGGAGCAGGTCGATGATCTGGCTGAATTGAAGCAGGTTGATGATTTGGCTGAGCAGGAACAGGTTGATGATCTAACTTGAAAGGTGGAGGCTGTAACGCTGATCTAACAACACCAGTAGAAGGAGCTGATACCACAGGAGGATTCGATTTCGCGACAACATTCATTTGTCCCTAAACATTTTTTATTATTACTTCTGGTGCCAAACTAAAGGTTTTTTTTTAAAGCAAAAAGTGTTTATTGACCTTAAATACTGAAAATTAGGGTTTTAAGGGGATGCAATTTTTCAAAAGTCTACATTTTATTATGGAGCGCTCACAAAAATTACGAAAGGGGACAGTCAGTTTTACCAATTTGTGTACAAGTTGGGTTATGGGTTCCTGTGAATCCTGTCTTCATTTTTCGAGCAATCTTGATGAAATTTTGCATATGGGCATCATTTGTGTTTGTTTCGAGTAAAATTAAAGAAAATGGGAGAAAAATTATTTCCCAGTTAATGTTTTTTAAAATCAATTTTCCCCCCTTTTCCCTCTTTTATTATATTTTCCCAACTTGGTTACATTTTATAAATTCATGAATTCACATTTCAATGAAAATAAAAAAAACCTTTTGCATACAGGCCTAAATTGGATTGAATTTTTGGAATAAATATCCCCCCCCCTCCCAGATTTTAGATTTTCAGATCACTTTCCCGTAATCAGATTTTCCCATTTTGTTAACTTATGACATAGTTTTTCATCTAAAAAAAAAGAATTTTGCACATATAGAGATGTCAACGTTTTGCTTTTTTTTAATCTCAGCTTTCGTTACGATAGTGCTCTTTAAAAGTATAAACGTTAGAAACGTGACCAACGTGAAGTCATGAATTTTCTGCATTTGAATACCTTATACAACGTTAAGCTTTAATAAATTTTGGTGACAAAAAAGTAAGCTCCATTACGCTTTTGCATTCCCCGGTTTAAAAAACTTTCCCAACGTTGCGTTAAAGCTTTAATAATATAACAACAATTTTCTAGCGTTCCACTTTCATTTAAGGTAAATGATTTCAGAGACCTTGCGTTTCAATTTTACTTGGTTTGAAAACTAAAAAGGTGACAAACGTCTTGCTTTAATAAAACGTCATTTAGGCATAATTCTGCACGTTGTAATAAATGTAAGTGCTAAGAATACTTTTTGTTAAAGTAACGTTTTTTCTTAACTTTTCCAAAATAAAATCTTTTAATTGCGTTTAGAAATTTTACTAAACTGCAACTTTTAAAGGGATTAGAAAATATGAGTTTGTGACAAAAACTTAATTCCTTTAGACTTTCTCATCTAATAGATGTCATGGTTTGAAATATCAAAAGTCTACAACATCCGCTTGCAAAGATATAGAGATTAGAAAATTTTAATTTTGTGGCGGAGGTTTAGTTTTTTTGTGTGTTTTTAATATGTTACTCACAAGGTGAGTAAAAAACGGCATTAGCTTGAGTTTACACACCACAATGAAAATGTTTTAAAAATTCATGTTTTGGGTTAAAAAGTATAAAAATAAAGTAAGGCAAATGCTAAATATTTTTTTAACACAAACAACGCGTATTAAAATTTTACTTTTTTAACCAATCTATTAAAGTTTCATAAAAATCTTTTGACGAACAAAACATAACACGCATTTTCCAATTGATAAAATATTTTTGCATTTTAATAAGTATCTATATTTCTAGATTTTTCAACCTAAAACATGAACCTTGCCAACTGAAGTTATGATTTCAAATAGCCAAATAAACATGAAACACTGCAATTGTGTAGTGTACACAGACCCGTTCCAATTAATAAGTTTATCTTTCTATGTAAATCATTTGCTTTATAACATCAAATGCATATGTAAAATTTCTTTAATGTCGTCTTCCTTTTCCAGAGTTTTAGGGGGTTCCATTGAACAATGGCAAATCAAAAACCATGTCCCAGAAAAATTTACAAGATTTGAATTTTCACTAATAGCGAGTCACAAAAAAACCTTTTTTTTAAATTTTCACTAAAAACAGGCCCGTTTATAATTTGTATACACCTGCTTATATGTAACAGGTCAAAATACTTCAATTCTATATCAGGCAATTTTAGTTTTCACTTTAGAAAAGAACTGAGTTCTTGTCAAATATTCTAATCCATCTATCTTCCCAACCTGATAAGTTTAAACCTTTGATGTTGAAATAATAAAGATCTACGACATCGGGTTGCAGAGATATAGTGATTGAAAATTAGAGTTTTTGGCATTTTCTCATTTCCTTTATACTTGAAATAAAAAAAAATTATTAGTCTGTGCTGTCATATTCATCAGTCATCTCGTACATTAATAAATGAGAGACGTTTTGAAATGTTTTTATAGGCAGAATTATTGTTACACTTTTGAATAATTTACAGTTTCAACAGTAGAAGGTAGCCAAGACNGGCACTACTCTTTTTTTATACTAATCATGTTTCGGTTCAAGTTGAAGTTTGTTTACAAACAACCAATATGGTTTTCAGATCACTTTCCCCCCATCTTCCTGTAATTGTCAGATTTGTCCACCTTGTTGATATTTTCTACAGGGAAGGCGGTGAAGGAAATACAAGTCAAGAGAAGTTTGTTTAGTATAGTCCTACTAAGAATATACCCCAAAAAGCACATTTTTTTCACAAAAAAATCATCAAGTTCATTGAAATTGAAGAGCTTTCCATTTTAACGAGAACAATTTTAGAGTGGAATTAAAGTAATTACCTGAGACGAGTTTCTGAGAAACACCTTCTTCACGTCAGATGTCCTTTGTCTTATTAACTCCTGAGCCTCCTTAGCTCGGTCTTGTCTCATCCTCTCCGACCTCAGGTTACGTTCTTTAGACTCCGCAGCATCATCAACCTAGAAACAAGATTAAAGGGAGTGTTCGCGAAAAATGAAAGGGGGTATAGGCTTAATGCGATAAAAAAGCGCTTTTGATCGCTACTAATCTTACTTCTATCTGTTGCGTCTATAAGGAGAAAATTGTTTAAATCGACTAATACCAAAGAACGTAGTGTCCATACAAATTCAGAAAATTGCAACATACGACTTAGACCGTAAAAAAATCAATTTAATTTCAAACAAATCATTCAGATATTACAACCTATAGTCATCGATTATCTTTCGCCACATTTGTATATAGTTGATTTTTCATAATATGTTTTAATTGTTATGATCTGAGAGTTACTTATAAAAACATTTATTCCTGCTTCGAGGATTTTTGGTAATGAAGACGACATTTTCATATTTTCCAGGAATGTTCGAAAACAAGTTGCAAGCTAAATATTATTTTAAAAAATAAAATCTAAACATATTATGAAAAATCAACTATATACAAATGTGGCGAAAGATAATCGATGACCATAGGTTGTAATATCTGAATGATTTGTTTGAAATTGAATAGATTTTTTTACGGTCTAAGTCGTATGTTGCATCTTTCTGAATTTGTATGGACACTACGTTCTTCGGTATTAGTCGTTTTTAACAATTTTCTCCTCATAGACGCAACAGATAGAAGTAAGATTAGTAGCGATCAAAAGCGCTTTTTTATCGCATTAAGCATATACCCCCTTTCGTTTTTCGCGAACACTCCCTTTAAATATGTAAAAGCTTAGGTCATAACACAAAATCTAGAATTATTATAATTGTTCTTAATACACTTTATTTTTTTCTTACTTAAGGTGTCGTGAACCAACCTCCCCCTTCTTCTTCTAAAGCTCAACTTCCCGTGATCATTAATCCATATTAACCTAATCTATCACGAGGGTTGCTTTTTTCAGAAGGAGGGGCTGGGTGGTCCAGTAGAACTTATAGTACCTGCTGTTTTTCCCATCTAGACATGTCAATTTTAACCCTTTCCTCTTCAGAATATTTTTCCTGTTCTCTCTGCTCCCAAACCTTCCGTTCTTTGTCTTTGATATGATTATCTCGAGCTTCACTTTCCACTTGTTCTCTTTTCTTCCGCTCCTCCTCAGCATTCTTAGTTTCTTGCGCCCTGCGGTCCCGTTCTTCAAGAACTCTATTTTTTTCTTCGTCCTGATCTTTGCTCCAAAATTTTTCTCTTGTCTCCATGTTCGGTAGTTCACGCTCAGGATTTATCTTCTTGTGACACGTACCTACTGGAGCAGGACTATATTCCATACCTTGAGGTTTCTCTTTGAAGTTGTAAGAGGAGCCTGTAATTTCCGAAACTTTTTTTGTAATGGTCTCCATGTCAATTTCGTCCTCGTTCCTTACGTTTAGAGTTAAATGATGTCCAAAAAGAAAACGTTCTATATCACGAAGATGCATGGCACATACTCCTTTCCTTCCTCCAGGAGCAGTCTCACCCTTTACAAACAAATATTATCATGAGAATAAGGTGGTTCTGTCTATATATATATATATATATATATAAATAATCTTCTTCGTGCAAATTTTCTTCATTATTAAAGAATAGTAGAATAATGTTTGATGCCATATGCTAAAATACTGATTGATAAATAGATAGTTGTAAATGACTTAAAGAAACAGTCGACTTAATTTCATGTGAACCTTCTTAACAAGTTAAGAAAATATTGTTGTTTTTCTTTCTAAGAAAGAAATTTGTGTCAACTTCGTTCTTTGTCTTTTGACACCACAATCAAATATAAAATTTTCAATTTCCATCCTTTTTTCTCAGACAAAAGATATAGGGTATATACTGTTGAGAACCGGAAATGTAACTCTTAAAATAGAAATTTGGAATTGCACCGACCGTTTCATGAAAGACAACTCCTATCTAAAGCAGAGCGACGGAATATAATAATCTTATGAGGAAAAAAATGTAATAATGGAAATTCTTTAACGAGATGAAATAATCTTGATGTATTCTTTAACGAATGCATCAAGATTATTTCATCGAGTTTAAGAATTTAATTATTACATTCTTTACCTCATAACATTATCAATATATCATATTTGTGAGGTTCCATGGGACATACCCAAGAAATTATAGTAGTATAGTATAGGGGTAACTTCACAAAATACAAGCAAATTTAATCTTTTTTATTTTATTTTCTAGATTAGTTTTTGAGAAGAAAATAAATTTAATCCCCATTTTGATTTCTCAACCCCCAAGCAAGTTTTGTTCCTTCTTTTATCTACTTTTTAACCAAAAATTCATTAATTTCCCTTTAAAGATAATTAAAGATAATTTATTCTCCCAAATTACGTTAAAAAACTAAATGAAACTCCTGTTCCATTGCAAAATACAGTTCCATCAAAAAACATCTTTTAAGACGGGCACTTTAAATGTTTTCTGATACCTATCTTTCTAAACTCAAAAAATGCATATATTTCTGACATTTCAAATCAAATCAAATCATTCTTTTAGGAACGTCCTAAACCCACACTCCAAAATTTATTATTATTTACTGAGTATTTGCCCTGTATTTTGGGAATAACTAATTCCTCCTCGTATCTTTTATACTTTGTTTGCTTTTGATATTTTAGTGCCAAAGTCCATTTATTTTTTTTGGTTGTCGTTCTTTTCAATTATAGCTAAATTTTATAAATGTCTCAGACCATTCAGTCCTTAACCTAATTTTAAAAAAATGTCATTTCTACATAAATGTCGATTTTCAAAATACATTATTATTATTAAAATTTAAATTCTTCGAATGAAACCCTTTACACTTTTTGTCGCTCCGAGCAAACATATATAACTTTTGGGAGAAAAAATTATTTTTAAAGGGGGGATAATGATTTTTCGACACAATATACAACCCTGAATAAATATAATACATAATTCAAAAACATATTTTATAAAAATTTTTTTCTAAAATCAACCCAGTAGCGGGGAAAAGAAAGAAATCAAACAAAATCAATTAGCTCTTATTAGAACTTCTTTAAAACTGTTCCATTGCAAGCTATAAAACCTTATTTTAGTCCTGCCTCTATTAATTATTTTGGGATTAGAGTATTGTAAAAGACGTCCCTAAAAGCCTAATATAAAATACATACCTGCCAATTAAGTATCACATACTTTGGAAGACTTGTTTTAGGATCTTCTACCCTCAGAAATCCATACATAATTTTACTTGGGTTCAAATCTTCTATCATCTCATCTATTCCATCTTCACCCTTACCAACCAGGGTCAAGATATTAGTCTGCCCCTCGTAACCAAATAAAGCCCAGTTGATAGAACTGTTGTCATTGGTAACATCCTTCCAGGCTTCCTGAGGAATAACCAAGTTGTAGTTATTTTCCCCACCTTCTCATTAAATATAATTTCCCCCTCAATATGAAGTTTCGATCGATGTGCAAATTTTATAACAGATTTTCTTTTACTGTTTTTTTTTTCAATGGTGGGGAGAATGAGTAAAAAACTTGTTGGAAAAGGTAACACAATTGAGAAAAGAAATAAACCAAAATAACAAATTTCTGCAATTTTCGAGTAGAAATCTTGTGAATCTTCCTGAAAAGGTGTTCACTTTGCAACATTGGAAATCACGCACAGTGAAATATATATTAAATATGTGTCACTGATTTACCCAATATTTAAATCTTAATTTTTAACTTGAATCTATTCTGCATATGTAATAGTCCAGTTTCATATATAGAATATATAAAAATATATTTGTTTTTATTCTGTCTCTCCCAAAGCCAGGAATTTCTATTTTTCTCAAGTTTTCGAAATAAATTGTTGTAAACTGTTACTATAAAAGTAAAGGAACTTCAAACTTAAAGTTTTATGAACCCAGAACTGATTTACGAAAATAAAAAAATTGATTTATGCCCTAACATAGTCAGATATATGAAAGCTGGTGTTACTTCAAGAATTCGACACTTAAAAAAAGTTAATATTGCAAGGTAGCTTGAAACAAGAAAATGAGGGGAATGTAGCTCGGGCTAATAATTGGTGTAATTGGTTTGAACCCCTCATCAGACAAGGGGTGGAAGGGGTCCACAATAGCAAGGTCAAGATTAAACCAATCTTATATTTTTGGGATTCGTATATTCAGAATTTTAGCCAAGACTCTGAGCTCTCAGACAAGGGGTATTTATTTCCTAAAAATGTCTCAAAAGTCAAAACTTAATGAAATGTAGAAATAATAATATTTTAGAAGGGGTAAAAATCATATTTTTTTTTAGTCTAGAGGGGAGCAAAACACCCCCTGAATCCGCCTTTTTAACGCCGTTAAATCAAAGGATACCTTCATTTTTGCTTCGTTCTTATTTAGATCCACCATTTTGATGACTCGAGTTTCTTAAAAAAAGTTTAATTATAAATGAATTGGATTTGTTCATGGTTATTGGTTTTTATCTCTGTTTTTGAAAATCTCACATTAGAACTAAACCCAAGCTTTTACTTGAATTACAAAACAAAATTATGTAACACTAACAGTAGCCCCTGAAAACAATAACTGTTAAAAATCAAAGCAGAATAGATTTTACCTTTTTTCTAGATGATATTTCGTCCAATTTCTTACTTCTCACAATTAGCAGCTATACCTTGACTATCATTTTCTCTGAAAAACATACGAATATTGCTATCTATTCTAATTGAGATCTTGAAGGTTTATTGTTGAATGTTTTACTAATGGAGCCAGGTACACTTCATCACTAGATTCCGCTTGGGTAACACCTAGTATAACAAAAGTTTTAAAAAGTTTTTTTAAATTTTTCAATGAAATAATCATGATAGCTAAGGAAAATTAACACCTAGCGTATTTACGTAATATTTCTTAAAGAATAATTCAATTTCCATCTAATTTACAACATGGAAAAAATATATAAATATTTTAAAAAAATTTATTTTCATGGTAATGCGTTTCAGTTTAAACACACTGAACTGGACAGAAGGAGGTAAAAGGAATTGAGTTTTTACCACAAATACTGATTTTATAATCCCTATATCTTTGCAATAAACTGCTTAGATATTTCAAACTATAAATTCTCTTATGTCAAATAAACTAAATTTGAAATAACAAAGCTTTAACCATCAGGTTGTAAAGCCATAGGGATTAGAAAATTTGAGTTTGTGGCAAAGACTCAATTCCTTTTTTTTAAGTTGTGACCTCGTAGCTCCTCTAGTTTTTATTTTACAACAATTATGCGAAAAGAAAATTTATCAAGTTACAACTTACATATTAGAAATTGAAACATTTTTGTCCATTTACGTGCAATTTCCTTTTTTACTTGAGTACTGACCTAGATTGGATTGCTTATTAGCTTCCAAAAATGTGACTTCCTCGGCAAAGTTTTCTAAATTTGTTTCAAACCCTTCCATTGCTGGACTCAATGTGCTACTAGCTTGAATACAAGGGAGTTCGAGTTCTTCCTCAGGTTCTAAGATCTGACCATTACGTTCAAATATTATAGGTTCGTCGATAAGAATTTCCACCTCGCCATTCATCGCTTCAACCAAATACTGTAAGTAACTTGAACTCAATAAGTTGTTCAAACTAGTGAGACATGTAGAAAAATAAAATAAATACAACCCCATTTAAGGTAATTAAGAAAAATGTAAAGCAAAATAAAAATTAGTAAACTTTTATGAATATGCAAAGGTTGAATTGAGAGTCGAATAAGGTAATCGTAACAAAACACTTTTATTTAGAGATATAACTAATATCTTATCAATAATTTAGTTAATCAATTAAATTCAAATTAGTGTTCAAATTTTCCTGCGATTCTTGTTGGCTTGTCAGATTGGATAAGTGTGCCAGGTTCGGCAAAGAGTAGAGTCCATTGTCCGACTGAATTACGGTTATTACATTCTCCTGATAATATTGCATGTTTAGGTTACACACTACACAGTCAATAAAAAGAAACAAAACTTATTAAACCACATTCTCATCAGATTTATTACGAGCCAATATAGCAATAATTAAGGTATATTGTATGGATGATATATTATTTTATCAATCTAGCAGTGAATTTGCAGCATTCAATAAAGAATACATCAAGATTATATTATCTCGTTTCAGAATTTCTAACATTTTTTACTGATAAGAATTTTATCATATTTGTAAGGTTTCACGAATAAATATCTAAGGAATTTCACTAAAACATATTTTTTGGGTGAAATATATCTTTTTTCAAGTTAAAAGAATTTACATTATAGTTTTGCCTTATTGATTACTTTCTTTGTTATTCTAGTCAGAGATGCAACTATAACTATTTTCTGTTGTGACGCGATTCTGGGTGGTAAGGAGATGCATTGGGGGGGATTCTATGAAGTCATCTAAAGAAGCACCAAAAAATGATGTTTATAATTTTGGTGTTCCGATGTTAAATCAAAGCATCTTTAATACATTTGCTTAATTCCAAAATTTTCTGACCTCCAAATTGTCCATCAAAGGTCAGAATATTGAAAAGTCTGATACTTAAAAACAGAGTTACGTAATAAATATGTAGTTCAGCCTGTAGAATGTTGCATTTCCCCCTTTCTGCCTGTTCATGGAGATCCTAAAGTGATCTTCCAAATCCGAGTTGATTTCAAAATTTGTGCCGGTATGCAAAGTTACAATTCTATCTCAATTTTAAGGACACTCAGCCTGCACAAATGAAGACGTAGCATCTATGTAATTTTGCAATATCTCAGCAACTATTGGTGGAAGCCGGTGCTAATTCAGCATCTTCAATTTCTCCGGTCGGAGACTGGATTATAGCATTTGGAATCTGACGGATTTACTTTGATTTGCCATTAAACTTATCACTGAAAATAACAACAACAAGGATCCTTATTAGCCGATATTTCTATCAATATTTTATGAAAACCAGCTACTCATCAGATTTGTTAAAACCCCTTTTTAAAATCAGCTAACCTTATATTTTCCTTCTAAAAAAAATGGTGTTCATTTTTGATAAAACCCAAACCCTAAATTTGTCATGTCTGGACAGTTATCTTGACTTAACCAGGGCAATATTGGAGAAGAGGTCATCCAGATCCGTGTTGATGACCATAATTTGAAGCTGTATGCGAAGTTTTAGCCATCTATCTCAATTATAAGGTCACTAGTCAGCAAAAATTTAGCGCTTATATGCGAATTGTGACATCCTGGGAAATTACCGATTTTAAGATAAATTTTGCGAATTTGTTCGAATCCTCTAAAAATGTGGCATCTAGTCATTATTTGACTTTACACTCTAGTTCAAATTTCTTAATGAATGCATCTAATTAGTTAACAGTTCTTGTGACCACCCTCTTCAAATGGGTTTTGGCTAAAGGCAAGATTCCTGCTTTTTTACTACTGTGGACTCTATGCAAATTAGTGCCAATACTGAAGTACAACTTAGATGACATTGCTAACAATAGCAATTATAGAGAAATTTCCATTGGAAGCTTGATTCCAAAATGGTTTGACTGGTTTGTATGGATTCTAAACTCAGATAAGCTGACCGCAGATGAGATTCAGNAGTGGATTATTACAACATTATTACTCTGGCAGGGAAATCCTTTCTCAAATACCTTCAATTTAAAAAAACGGAATCAGACAAGGAGCAGTTTCTTCTGTTCTCCTGTGCTATTCTGCATTTACATTGAAAGAGTTACAATTTATTACGCCATTCAACGATTGGATGCCAAATACATGGTGTCTATATTGAAATCTGGGTATGTGCAGATGATATAATTCTGCTTTCTCCTACAGCTTAACTCATTTATATCAAAACATCGGAAGTATTTATAAAATGTCGCCTTGAATTTGAAGCTGTCAGTTGTTTTGCCCAAGCTATTTAGGTTTTCTGCCAGATGCTTAACAGGGATATGTATAGTTTACAAAAACTTAATCAAAATTTTAGTGTTGAGTGTCAAAGTTTTTATCTGGAATGAATGTTTCCTAAATATATTTTTTGTAAAGATAAATACGCGACACATGTTATCCAAAACAATAGATAGTTGGGGGGTACAGATCATATAACTCTTGGCGGCATAACCAAGTGAAAAGTGATAAATACACACATTTTAAATATTCTTCCGATGTACTTATGAAGTTTAACGAGGGAGGGAACCCCCGGACGCCATGAGCCTCCGTTATGCAGACACGAGCCTCCCAAATTTGCTAGACTGACCGAGCCTCTGCTATGAAAAAATAAGCATGCGCAATACATCGAAATGTGCCTGTGTACTTGTGTTGTAAGTTTAAATAAAAGCGCTTTTTAAAATTTTTTTGATGTAGTGGCATGAGAGGTTCCTCAAAGATGAGAAGTATTTTTTAATTAGCATAAATAAATCCTGATTATGACTAATAAAGTGGTATCTAAAACTTTAAACATTCTTCACATGAAAAGAAAAAAAAATATTTAGCGAAAAAAAAATGAATTAAATTGAATTTCATCTTTTATAATCAATTAAGCATTACTTTTTCTTGTAGTTCAAATTAAATCTAGAAAATTTGTATAATTTATTTAAATCTTAACTTTTTTCAAAAAAAAAGGTATTGTTTAAATCAAAGATTACAACAAAACAAACTAAATTTACTCCAGAAATATTAATCCAAATATCTTCCTTTCTGCGTAAGAAATGTTATAAATCTTATGAACTACTTTGAGTTCATATATGTTTTTAATCATGACAATCAATAAATAAGTATCTTTAGTAAAATTCTTATGCCACTACTTCAAAAAAATAATTAACGTTTTATTACGCATAAAATCCAAGATTTAAAAAAGCTGTTCTGTATAGTGGAGGCTCGTTCACTGCATAGCGGAGGCACGCTCTGCATATGGGAGGCTTGTGTCTGCATAGCAGAAGCTCATGGCGTCCGGGGATTCCCTCCTTCGTTTAACTGTAGCAAAAAAGGTCTTCAGGAAATGGTTAAATTGAATTTTTTTAAAGCTACTAAGCTAAAAGGGGATAGTTACTTTGATCAATTTAGTTACACGGGTTCCTATCTTTATTTTTTTTTAGCAATTTTAATAAAATTTTGCATATTGGCATCTTTTGCAACTTCGTACGGATGTCAGTAATGAGATTTTTGACTAACTGGCAAGTGTTTTAAACCCATAACTTGCTTTTGAACCAGACTAGTTTGTGAAAAAGCTTAGAAAAACATGGAAAAGAGAAGGGGAATTGAAAAAACTATCCCCAATTTTAATTTTTGTTTAAATTAAATTAAGTATTGATCATGAAAAGATCCCCAATGTGGAATATCCGACCGCCATATTGATATTAGGACAAGGCCTAAAATCCGTTCAATCTAGGACTCTGCTATTTCTCTTTATGCAGGGAATATTACAAAAATACAATCCAATTAAAGCTTGCGTGTGAAAGATTTTTTTTCAATTAAAAATGCATTCATGATTCCAGAAAATGTGAAAAATATTAAAAAAGAAGGAACACATGATAAAATATGGAAAAATACTGAGAGAAGTGATCTGAAAAACCTTAAACTTCGTCCTAATGTTAGTGATGATATTCTTGACTAACAGATAGGTGTTTTAAACACCTAACTATTGAAGCAAGTTCTGAGCATTATGTAAAAATGACCATATAACACAGTTATTAGAAAAAAAATATTTTCCATTTTAAATCTATCTGATTTAGGTAAAATGTAAGCTAAGAAACAATTGCAATATTTTATATGTTGAAGGATTCGATTATACGTAGTAATTGAAATATTAATATGTTATCTAATGAGTAATAGTCAATGTAACATATTTGAATTCACCAAAAACTACTTACATGGCCATGATCAAAATTTGAATTATCCTGAGATTGGATTGTAATGAATATTTCTTCACTTCCTGGCAGCTCTGTCGGGATCGATTTCTTGTTTCCAATGTAATCCTAAATTAAAATAAAACTTTAAAAAGAATTACTGAACTTTTTACATTCGTCATGGGCAATGGTCATTGATCAAAACTTGTGAAATTCGACACCCATCATTAATTTAATCTACCGTGGTAGATTTTTAACCCCCCCCCCCCCCCAAAAAAAAAAAACCATTAAAATAAAAAATACGCGAACGATTTCTTAGGAAGCGGACAGGGGGGTGGATAATAAACTTATTTGTAGGGATAAAACAAATAAGGCCAATGACCTCGGAAGCATCTTGTTGTGGGTGTAGAATAACTGGAAGATCAGAACTTTGAATGTGTCTTTTCTCAACGAGGTCGGAGGAAATCTCATATTCAGGACAAGATAGCTCATCCGGAAATAGAATATCCTCTCCGACAGAGGAAAGAAGGGATACAAAATCAAGATGTGATGAGGATTCATGAGGTTCGGAGAGGTTGCCTTCCTGTAATCCTTTTCCATGTTCAGTCAAATGACTCTCAAACGACATTCGAGAAACAAACCTTAAAATAGTATATTTTTTATCTTAAAATGATCATCAAATTCATTATTAAGGATAGAACAAGGTGGATGTATAGTATGTATATTAACAATACTTATATAATTAATATACAAAAACAAGTTTTACCTACGAGAACAGTCAGTCATTGGGCACAATAAGGACGAGGTTCTCTCATTCCTCTTTCGGTGAACCTTTCTTACGTGATCAAGAAGCAAGATCCGTCCTGCAAACTTTTTCTCACAAAAGTCAGCCAAACATTGGAAAGGTTTTTCTAGGTTATGTGTGAGAGTGTGGGATCGATGATGGTCGGAACGGTAAAACGATTTTTGACAGACATTGCAAACAAAGGCAAGATCTTCATGTGTTTTGCGATGGCGTTGGAGCTTCGACAAGGACTTGAAACTATGATTACAACCTTCTTCGTGACAAGTATATCTCTGTTTTTCTGAATCACATCTTACAAGTCAATATGTGGGTTGGGTTCCAATATGTTTGCGTCTATTTGTTGACAAAACTGATAATCATTTGGCGACGAAGAATCGTTAAAGAATTTTTTAGTCTCAGATTTTTTAGAGAATAATCCCGGCATATATCGTGATGAATATGTTTATTCTATTTTATTGTTTATACGAAACTATTCCGTGGGCGCTCTAGGTCTCCCGGGGGGCGGGGGCCGGGGGGAGCTTTTAGATTTAACCTCTTATTATAAATCTTATAATAATGTATAATGAATGTCAAGATGGATTCCTGAATGAGTGAGTTCATGGTTGCGGAGATGATGAATGGTTGAATACCTTTTCCCACAATTCTCTGCTTGACAGGTGTAGGATGGAGAGTTGTGAAACCTGGAATGGGATTGAAGATGACTCTTATTGAAGTAGCTTTTGTCACACCCTGGGAACTTACAGGAGAACGGTTTGGGGACCAGGGGATGGAACCTTAAAATATTATGGCGTAAATTTCATTATTCCAATTTTTTTATCAATTCCAAAAATTACTGAACCTGGAAGAATGCTCCTCTAACAATTTCTTTCCCGTAAAAACTTGAGAACACTGAGAACAAACAAAACCTTGAAGCTTTCCATGGTTTTTAATGTGAACTGTCAGATTGTATTGAGTAGAAAACATTTTATCACATTGATTGTATGTGCACTTAAACTCCTTTTGTTTTTCATGCGATTTTTTATGTCTCTGTAATTTGAATGCAGTAACAAATTTCCATGTGCAGCCAGAGTGATCACATTTGTAAGGTTTAATGTTAAAATGTGTCATTATGTGCAGCTTCAATTCGTATCCACTACTGTAGGCTAAAAAAGGAAAAACTTTATCAGATTAAACTTGAATTTATTTAAAAACTTTTGGGGGGAACTTTAAATAGGTGTAAGCACCAGTAAAAATTACAAAAATATACTAAAAGGAGGAAGGTTAGGATCTGTAAAAAACCTTGCTCTTGTAAATAAAAATCAGCGGTTCTTTTAAAAGAAATGAGTTTAGTTTACAATCTCAAATATTTCTTAAGTGAACAGTCAGTTTGACTACAATAGTTGCAGGAAGGGGGAGTATGTTACATTGGCTTAATTCTTTAACTTTAATTTGTGCTACATTTTTCTAAAATGAGGCGAGACATGGAAAACGGGAGAAAGGTAGAATATATTTTACAATCGAGGCCCATCTTTAAAAAAACTTAAGATTAGGCATAAATATATTTCCATAAAATGTAAAAGCAAAGAAAAATGGGAATGAAGTATTAAAAAAGAAGGAAAACATTACGGAAAGCAAGTGCTCGAGAGATTAAAACATGCACTTCGAGTTCTAGAAATACATTTCTAATCAGGGGGTCCATATAATTTCATTTCTGATCCCAAATGTGATCGGGGTTGAAAGCACATTTAGGGACATGAAAATACACTTTCTGTGTCATTGTAAACTTTGGCAGTTTTCTGTGTACGTGTTCTACACTTCAGAAATGAGTACTGCATTGGGGTGCTACACTATGTAAATATCAGTAATCATTACAGGAGATAAATTGTGATATACATAATAATAAACACTCCCTTGCAGTTTCTGCAGTATGACTTTTTTCTACAATTTGACTTGATACTTCCAATAGTTTATTAGCAACATGGTTAATATATCAATTAATCAACATTTGCGATCGTATTGGATGGCATTATATGGACCCATGCATTTCTTGCATTATATGAAAGGCATACGGGGGAGGGGGGGGGGGGGTAGTCAAAAGGTTCAGAAATAAAATGGGGAGAAAGGAAAAGATTTTATTGAATTAATTGTGTCAAAATAAAGCTCAATTGAGGTCTGTGGAAAAACATTTAAAGAGTTGACTAAAACCGAGTTTGTGAATCAAAAAAGTTTCAAAAAATGGATAATTCAGGATAGGGGATAAAATGGGAAAAAAGGGAAAGTGATTTGAAAAAGCCTGAACCATTCTGATATTGGTTACAAGTTTCTCGAATGATATAATGCCTTTGGAGAAAAAGTTTTGGTGATGAATCTCAGAAACAATGTAGTTTGGAGAAATCATCCACTCTTTTTATTACACTCTATTAATTGCGATTGCTTTTAAAGCATGAAGAAGTGAACCCTGAAACAAATATGGAAAAACTTGAGAAGAAAAAAAAGTTTAACCGAAATTCCTTTTGTACAGTCTTGGTATGAACAGCATAAGTATGTCTCTTCTCCGACCTACGAGATAGAAGGCAATTAATAGAAAATACCATTGGTACAAACATCCTTGTGTCAAATCAAATCAAATCGAAGCTAATCAAATCGAATCGAATCGAATCGAATCGAATCGAATCGAATCGAATCGAATCGAATCGAATCGAATCCAATCCAATCCAATCCAATCAAATCAAGTTTAAATCTTAAAGGGAACCCAACAATGTTTATCATTTCCTTTCAAACCTTCTTTGACGCGTAGTTTAAGTCAAAAATTTTCCATTATCATTCATGATTGGATAAGTTAAATGAAAATTAACAATAGTAGATATTTATTTGACAGTAAATAATGAATTAAACTGTTGTGATAAAACCAAAATATATAGGGGTATATATAATGTATTTATGCATCCGTGCGTTTCCCACGATCACATGAGTCAGAATATAGCTATATAAAAAGTTATAAAAAATATTTCAGAACTATTTCACATTTGCAGATTTCCAGCGGGGCAATTTAACACTTTTTGACACCAAATTGTGCTTATTTTAATACTAAACATGTTAATAGGATACATGGCCATACATTAATTTAGCCTTTTTTTGTTTACTGGGCGTTAAGCAAGATTTTTTTGGATCCAAGGTCACTGATCCTGGATTAATCTGGGTGAACATTGTACACCCATTACATCCAATACACTGAACAACATTGAAACACAAAAAATCTGCCGCAAATAGTATATCCAAGTCCATGAAATATGCCACAATGAGTATTTTAGTTTTAAAGGAAAAGGATGAAGTTAAGGTTTTAATGGAAAAATATGGAGAAGAGAAGGTTTTGAAGGAATAGGATGGAGATTGGAGAAGGTGAGGCTTTAAAGAAATAAAGTGGGGAAAGGAAGGGTCTAAAAGAATAGGATGGAGAAGATTTGAAAGAAATAGGATGGATAAGAGAAGGTTATAAAGAAATAGAATGAAGAAGAGAAGGTTTTATAGGAATAGGAAGAAGCAGAGCAGATTTTAAAGAGAAAGTATGGAATAGTTGAGGTTTGAAACGAATAGGATGGATTAGAGAAGGTTTTACAGGAATAGGATGGAGTAGCGCAGGTTTTACTATAAAATTTCCTAAAAAATCCAATTTAGCCAAGAATTGTTAAAAAGGGCCAAAAATGACGGGGAAAACAATAAAATGGTTGGCTCATTTAGAAAAATTATTCATAAATGCTGAAATTTTGTATTTGAGCTAGTTTTACCCTATGCTTCCAAATATTGTGTCGCACATCAGGGAATTTTATCAGAAGCACACCCCTTCCCTTGTTAATAAAGGGAAAACTTTTAATTTTAGTCCTTAATCCACTCCTTTTCTCTCCCTTTGGATATCCTTACATAATTTTCTCCAACAAGAGTGCAGGAATATAGTTCGTAAATTGAATTGAACAATGACAGCTTTGTAAATAAATTCTATCCCATGAGAGAAATCCGCAATTTCTAACAAATCAAAAATTTGTTGTCGGCCATTTTGTAAATCAATCGGTGAAGAAAAATATTTAATAATACGTTTGAGATTCTTTTGTAACCAATTTTAACTAATGTATTAATAAATAAATGGGTGAGAAATTAAGTGAGGGCCCTTTCAGTCAAGAAAACCATTCTTAGAAATAATCCAATTTGTTTGATCTAAATATTTAATCTCACGACTAACATAATCTCGAGATTATGTTAGTCTCGAGATTAGCAAAAACAGATGATTAAGCATTAATCCTGATATCCACCATTCTCAAGTTCCCAGCTCCCAGCTATGTTTTTGGTTATTAATCTTTGGAAGACTCCAAATTTTACATTTTTCTAAAATACTTTTTAAAAGATTTTTAAGCTAAATTCTAAATCAGGGGATCATGGAGATTGGGGGAAAAAATATTTTTTAAGAGACCCTTGTAGTCAGGGATGAAATTGATAAGAATATCCAAAACTCAAAATACATATATCACCTTTATTTTTTTTATCTCTAAGTCGATACCCATGTTCTCTAGGTCTAATTTCAATTGCATGTCTGATGAATGTATGAAGACGCTGGTTTTTTTTCTCAGTTCACAAGATAACGGGTTACTTTTGCCTGGCCCTAGTTTATCACAGGATCCCTTATCTTCATTTTGTTCCTTAGGCAAAGGTTTCCATTGTATTGGGAAAGACAATGAACTGTTCTGGGCAAATGAAGGATTTGATATATCTTCTAGGTCACGTCCAGTATCAGGCAACTTCTCTGATCTTGGTAAGCCTAGAATATCATGCATGAACACAAGATTCCAGAATGATCATACTTGAAAACGACCTGAAGCTGGTAATTTGAGAAGTCTTCTAAGCACTTGCAAGTTATCCGGGTGGTAATTTCGGAGCGTTTCTCCTGCCTTCCTTTAACAAGAAAATTACAAATGAGAGTAACAAAAAATATGAAATTTTTATTTCTAAAAAATTACCTCATGTTTGCAGTGTGAATGCAAAATGAATGCTGCTCCGTATCATCTATGGAAGAAAAGGTAATTTTTGTCATGTTTAGACTCTTGCTGGAGATGAGAATAATCTTTGCTACAGCTCCTGCTGGGGGTTCTGGGGAAGAATGTAGACAGACAGATTTGATTGTTATAGTTTTATCAACATTATCATCAGAAATTTGACTTGGAATATTGTGGCTCTTGTCGATTAAACCTTCAAGATTTTCAAAGTTTTTCGCCATAATATTCAGAACATCAGAAGTAACCTCGAATTCAACTTCGTAACTCGGCTTATGGTCCATAGTTCCAAGAACATTTGGAAGCTGTTCGTCAATCGTAACGCTGGGTTTACTGGTTTGGTTACCAACTCCGAACAATTCCTCTAAATTTTCAATCAATGACCGGTCCAGAACATCTCCTTTTTCTCTTTCTCCAGACTCTGAGAGAAGTAGCGAAAGTCTATTTGCCTCTTCAGTAAGATAATTAGCAGAGCAGTATCCTGAGGGGGTTGCCAAAGAATTAAAGTATATATCAGAGAACTGGGCGGGATTTTTAGACTTACAAAGTAATCTGTCACTTGCAAGGTCAAGGAACTCAAGATCACCGAAATTGCCATCTTCGATGGGAAAATGGTAAAATTCAGGGATTTCAAGAGAAGGGAACGGATGTTTAAAAATGTGGTCATTTGTTGGTATGAGGTCGTCTAACACGTCCATTTTATCTGAAATTTTGAACTCTTTAAAGAAATTTCAAAATCTATTTATTTACAACAGAACTATAAATAACTATGTCCGCGATGATAAAATCCTATTAGTGTGTCTCCTTAGATTCATGACCGTGTCCGTGGTCATCATGAGAATTCAGAAAACGGTGAACCCCTAAAATTATTTATGCTAATTATTAAATGAGGTAAATATTTTAATCAGTTAAATCTACATGCTCAACGATTTTGGAAACATTTCGGGATTAAAGAAGAATGAAACATAAAAGCTGCAAGCTATTATACTTTTAACTACCGCATAAAAAAATAATTCAATTTTTCCAAATATCATTTAACTTCTACAAAGGTGAATGAATCAAGTGAAAAAAATTTAAAAATTAAATATTTTTCGTTCTAAATGGTTTTTAAAAAGGGTGGAGAGAATTTGTTTGCAAATAAATATCTAATATTTATCCCTGAAAGATATTTTCAAATATACAAACCTGCCGTTACTACAGCTATAACAAGTCCGTACTTGAGTCCGCGGAATCCCAAAGAACCAATAATCCTTTGCTTCATCGTTCCTCCAAGTGCAGGGTTTCTCTGGTCATATCTCCAGACCTCATTTCGGAGCCAAGGGTCCTGAATCAAGATGATTTAAGAAAACAATCGATGGTCGGTGAGTACAAACGCCGGACTGGTACAAACGTTAGACTGGGACAACCGTCGGACTAGTACGAACGTCGGACGGGTACAAGGAAAAACGTCTGTTTTTGGTTGAGTTTGAGAAAAAAGAACCATTGATATAATTCGTATAATAGATAAATTAAAAATCACTCATTTCTTGTGATAAAAATCAAAGATAAGTGGGTTCTCTGATAAATGCGCAACAAACCCATTAAGAAGTTGATTAAAACCAAGAAATCTTTGAATGAATGTTTTCTCAAAGAAAATATAAATTTATTTTACATATGGTAAGATATTTTTGTATGTTTTATTTGCTCGAGAGGAAAATCATTGGAGAATGCTGAAAAAATCCATAAAATTTATATTCCCCTCGAATTCAAAAATTCTGTCTCTCCATGCAGTAAAAACCAGAAAATTGTGTGGAGGCGGGGAGAATGAATGTCGTCATTTTTTAATCTTCTACTCAAGAAATGTTGATAAAGATTATCTAAAATTGTTCAGGGCGTTTTTTAAAGAAAAACTTAAATTGCAAATTACAAAATTCTTTGTGACATTTTATGATAAAAATAAGAAGACTATTTTCTAGTTATCACTGTAGTTTCCATGCCATAGCATTTCAATTGCAACTTGAAGTTTTTAAGATTTGGAAATAAAGAGGGAAAATGGGACGGTAAAAAATTGATCTAATCTCAAATGTTTCATGAACAGGATAGTTCGTAAAAAAATATTGAATAATACAAATCTACGATTTTAAATCTACATTTATCTGGGAGGAGTTTTTTCGCACATTCGGAATAATTTAAAACTAATTATCAAGGTATGAGATGTAATGTGTTTTTATGAGGGGGGGGGGAGGGGGTTTCCTTACAACAAATACCTTCAACCCGAGACTTTTGAGCATCCTTTGAGTTTTCAAAAGCTCCGGGGTATGCTCTCCGACCGTGTAGGTTCTCCAGTCCGGAATGTGGGGCAGTTCTCCACCACCCATATTTCTGAAAATGAACAGGATGAGTCAAAAAAAAGTGTGATTTGCGGCGCCTGGTGCAAAATTGTACCCTTTTTCGTGCAACTTTCCTGTATGGTGTTTTTTTCAACATATTATAAACGTTTTTAATTTTTTATGGTACTTCAATGGCCCTAAAAAAAATCCGCGAACTTTTTTTTCTCTCAAAATCAAAAGTTCAGAAAAACAAAAATAAGTAGATGAATTGATTCTATCGAAATCTAAAATTTTAAAAAGATAGAATCACAGAATTTCAAAAGATTTGCAAAATTGTAATTTGAAAATTCGCAATTTTCAGTTCTGGTATAATTTTTACGGAAAAATTGTTTTTTTTTTAAGGGTTCTTAAGGTTTCAACTGAACAGCGTATATTTAATACTTTAGAATATACTAAGAAGAAAGGAACTAGAGAATTTAAATATTTTTACCGTAAAAATTATACCAGCAATGAAAATTTTGAATTTCGGGGGTCCAAAAATCGTATTTTAGGAAATTACCACATTAATAATTCATGGAAATATTTTATTTTCGATATCTATTTTTTTTTTGTATTTATATTTAAGAAATATTATGGTTCATTTCTTCAGAAAAAAATTTTCCTCTTCATAAATTTTTTTCTTAATTATTTAAAGTATTAATATATTCAAAATATCACATAAAAGTAGAACCCACCTATAAATATAGAGGGAGGGGGGGGGNGGGGTTTATAAAATCATTTTCCATTTTAAAGAATTCATTCGTTTATTATGCATCCCTGTAATTCATCTAAATCTACCCAAACCAAACTAACACTAATATTTGGGGTAGATTATCTAACGTATGTGACATGCACCACTCTTAGTAATACAGGATTGTTATTTGTTAAGATTGGTATTTAGTTTTCACGGACCAGACTTTGGAGTCAGAGGTTGATTGATAAACGTTTATTTCTATACGCACTATAGGCAGGCGTCTTAAATATTGAGTCGTTCGAGAACCTCTGCTAAGTAATAATGGCTGAAATAAGGACTGTAGCCGCGTTGTTTTGTTTATGAGCTGGATTCGTCGTCTTACCTACTGGGCGGGGGGAGGAAGGCCTGTCGAAATAATTTCTCGTCCGAGCCACATTTTCCCGACTGAGTAATCTCGAAATCATTGTCCTTCCAATATTATTTTTTACAGTGCCAAATCCTATAGAAAAAAAATATTTCTAAGAATCTGAAATTCTTTGAAAATCTTTTTGTTTTTCAAAATTTCTTTGGGAAATTAAAATTTTTTCACAAAAATTTTAATTTAGACTTAAGTAGTTATATACACTAAAAGGGATCCGTCCTAGTAAACAATTTTTGGACCCCCCCCCCCTAAAAGAGAGCAAAAAACGATTTTGATTAATTTTCCTGTGTCCGAATTTGATGAATTTAAGTCGCGTCTCAAATCCCCCAAAAACCGTTTTCAATTGAGCGCCTGCAGTTAAAATCTTTAAAAAATTTAATACAAAATACGGGTACAAAAAAGTGCTTAAATTTTGCGTATAATTAGGATTCTCTAAAAATCATTTTTTTGGTACAATTTGAAAACCCTAAAAATGCGTTAAAAACGTTTTACGTGAAAAATTTTTGGTTTTTAATGATAAAAAATGCCATGTATTTGTGCATTTACATGGCGCATTCTTCGATCAAAGATCAGCATGTGCAGTTATTGTAATTTCTACATATATACGATTTTTAAAGGCATTTATTCGCACCCTTTTACAAGATTCTGTAGATCTACGTACACGGTACAAGTAGGGATCATATGTAGATAAATAAATAAACATAGATAGCTAATGTACGCAAAATCACCAAGAATTGTACTGTCCGAAAACTCATACTTCTAGGGGTCAAAGTGTACTTCAATTCAATGATAAGCGGGGTGGTTTGGTATTTAAATGGATTTCATAATTAATAAAACCACTCAGTAACGATCGTTATTTTTAAAAACTTTGTTTTTTAAATATAGTCGTTTTAAAAAATGATCGTTGTTGAAAACGATCGTTTTTTTAAAGCTCGTCGTTTCGTTAACGATGATCCTTCGTGAACGATCGTTAACGAAGAGAGGAAACCGACCTGAAGGGCATCTGACTTATCATTGAGTTGTAGTTTTTAAGAAAATATCAAGAAGTTTTAGCTCCCCCATAACTGTTAAACTTCATATGTCTTTAATGACATTCAATAAAGTTGCATGTATTTTTATCAAGAACGAGTTTTTCCAAAAACGACCGTTTAGTTAACGATTGTTAATATAACTGTCAATTTTTTTTCAAAACAATCGTTTTCTCAAAAGCGATCGTTTTTTAAAAAACAATCGCATAAAAAACGGTCAAAAATCGTTTTTTTTTAAAACGATCGTTTTCAAAAACGTTCGTTTTTCGTTTTCTAAAAGTTCAAAACGAGTCGGTCGTTATTTCCGAAAACGAAACGATCGTTTTTGAGAACGAATGAAAAACGAAACAAAAAACAATCGTTTAAACGATTAACAACCCTTACAGGGCTTTCCATTTCATATTAGATTATCTCCAAGTTTTAACGCCAAGATAAACCCAAAATACTAGAAAACGATAGCCTTTTCCGCAAGGAAATTATTCAATTTTTCAAAATGATTCATTCTTCTTAAATTTTCTGATCAGTCCCGAAAATCGTAATTTAGACCAGTTGACTATCTAATATGATGTGGGACACCCTGTAGGTTGTTTCAGCTCAATGGTAAGGTTTCCAGTCGTAATTTTGTTACGCGAAATTAACCATAACGAACTTTCTAACACTTACACAGGAGCATTACGTGAAATTAATTAATTAATTAATTTTCAGAAATGAACATAATGTGCGCAAGGATATAAAATTTACATTAACATTATTAATTAGAATAAGTTGAAATTTATGATTAACCTGCGCGACATTACTTTCGTAGTAAGTTAGATTTTAATTCAAATTTAAAGTTGATATTCAAAATTTCACAAATTTAGGTCGTAGTTTCACGAAATTTTAACTTTTCTAATAAGGCACAACTCTCACAACAAAAGAGAAAACTTCGTGAAATTAATTTGTAGAAATTTCGCTAATTACACAATAAAAATTGTTAACTTTGGCTTAATGCAATCGTACGAAAGCTAGGAACCCAGGGAATACAGGAGCAGCAACGAATCCAGTGTTCTGATGACCTCTAAAATGATATGTTCTAGCTATGACTTTATGCATATCAATCGAAAGCTAGGAACCCAGGGAATACAGTAGCAGCAACGAATCCAGTGTTTAACCTTTTAATGACCTCTAACGACCTCTTATGACCTAAAATGACCTCCAAAATAAAAATGTTTTAACTATGGCTTTGTGCATATCAAATGAAAGCTAGAACTCCAGGAAATACAGCAACAGCAACGAATCCAGTGTTTGACCTTCTAATGAGTAATGACCCAATAAAAACTTTGATGAAAAGCTTGGGTTCTACATTGATAATCTGTGGGTCAGCAATGAGAATTTGAGGGTCTCCGATGAGATAATGTTGAGACTCCCGATTGTATTCAAATGATGTTGATTTCTTCACAAGACTACCTTTCTATCCTCTAACAAAGTGTGGAATAAAATATATTATTTTTTAAGATAAGAGATACTAGATAGTGATTGAAGAAATTCAGTCGCATAAAAACATTAAGCCTACATTAAGAAAGCCGAATACTACATAAAATCAGGTTTATTGATAAAATTCAATAACAAGTAATAGCTCCAAATAAAATTTTCCACATTAAGAACGTAGGATTCTTCATAAAAGCAGATTTATTAATAAAATTCAATAATAATTTATAACTCAAAATAAAATTTATCGTTTTTTCTAATCGAAATTTTCTACATCAGATCATGGGATAAGAATAATAAAACTATCCTCATTATTAAAGTTTGGGCCAGGAATCCCCGAGAACGTTCTCTCCGTTCAAGTTCTTAAAGGACTGGTTAGCTCTCGTAATCAAGCTCTCCTCAGCAGCACGAATCCAAACTCTGGGATCGTAAAACTTCTTGTTGGGTTTGTCTTCTCCCTGTGGATTCCCAACCTGGACAAAAAAAATGAAATAAAATAAAAATCATGTATAGATAAAAATAAACTTTCCAGAAAGATTGCCAAGATTAACTGTAACATTTAAAATAATAGTTACGAAAACTTTTCTTCACACCTCGTACACTAATATTTTTGTTCACACCTCGTACACTAATAAGTATTCAAAAAACAAGCAACATCTGAAGTTCTATACCTGTCCTTGAAGATATCCCTCGTTCTTTTTATAAAACATCCGAATCCCATCCCAGTAAGCCCACTGTGTATCAGTGTCAATATTCATCTTGATGACTCCGTTGTTAACAGCTTCGCGGATTTCCGCCTAACCAATTACAAAAATTAAAAGCCACTAGTAAGAAAATTCTTCATACCATAGATATTAACATCAAAAGATGCGTCTGGAGTCGGTGTATACTGTACATTTGTTTTTAGTTTAATATTTTCGAACAATTCACAAACCAGTTTTTTGCCTCAACTTGTTAAATTATCAATTGAATTTAAGATTTAAATTTTTCTGAATTCAGTGCTTGAATACGAATTATTGGTATGGTATCCATAATGGATTTTTTTAAATAAACAACTCTGCAAGTATTTGTGAAGCCATTAAAATTTTAAAAACCGATTTTCTGTTGGCAATTTCAACTTTTCAAGAAAATCTTTTCTAAATTTAAAAATCGATCACCGCTATTGTATTCAGAAACCTAATTTAAAAAAAACTTAAGATGTTTACCTCTGTGCTGCCAGAGCCACCATGCATCACCAAAAAAGCAGGTTTGTCCAAATCAGATTTGATCTGCTCCTTGATATACTTCTGATGATTGCCGAGCAGATGTGGAGATAGGACAACGTTGCCGGCTTTATAAACACCATGGACGTTTCCAAAAGCTGCAGCAATAGAGAACATGGGACCAATGGCAGACAGGGAAGTAAATACTTTAAACACCTAAAAATAGAATACGTGAAAATTTCTTATTTTAGTAGATAAGTCTTCTTCTGAAGTCCGCCACTTTTCAACCTTGATGGATGCATCTAACATTGTTCTTTTAACAGTATAAAGCATGATCTAAGTGCAGTGGTAGCAAGGGGCAGAAATTTGTGCAACTTGATAAAAATACCATTAATTTCATTCCCCAGAACATTAGAACGAAAAATTTATAATTAAATGTGTTGCATTTAACAGTTTTTAAAAGTATAAAGCATGATCTAAGTGCAGTGGTAGCAAGGGGCAGAAATTTGTGCAATTTGATAAAAATACCATTAATTTCATTCCCCAGAACATCAGAACGAAAAATTTATAATTAAATGTGTTGCATTTAACCGTTAATATAAGTGCAATAGTTATTTGTAGAAAATTACTGTTTGTGGGTTAACTTATCATGATGACTTAAATCTGAACAAGAAAAATGCAGGGATATATATTTCTGCCAATATCAATTCAGCACTATAATTATTTTCCATAAAAAAATTCAACTTTATTTTAAGCTCGTTTTGTGTAAAACGCTAATATAGTCTTAATTAGTCACTAGAACTAAGAAAAATCAAAGACGAAGGAAAAATTGAAGTAAAAGGAGAAAAAAGGGGAAAGATAGGGAAAGGGGAAATGTAAGGAAGAGGACAAAGGAAGAGGAAATGTTAGGAAGAGGAAATGTAGAGAAGGGGAAAAGTAAGGAAAAGGACCGAAGGGAAAGCGAAAGACAAGGCAGGGAAAAGGAAGGAAGAATGAGTAGGGAAAGGGACTAAGGACGGGTAGGGAAGGGAAATGGAGGGAAGGGGGAAAGTAAGGAAGAGAGGGAGAAGATATGTAATCAAAGAAAGTTAGGAACATAAAGAAGAATAAAGGGAAATGCATGAAAGGAAGGGCTGGAGCTCTTTACCTCTACATATCTAACTTAAAGATCAGTTTTTACCCACAAAATATAATGCAGTGTAAAAAAAACACTTCAGGGAGATTTTATCGCACTGTTTAATTTAAAATAAACTATCAGGTTTAAGTCAAAACACCTAAACATTTTCTTCGAAATATATTAATATGCAGTCTTTAGTTTATTCAACAAATGCCACCTAGGGAATTTTAATCTTATCTATTTTTAAGACATCTCAGGAATCAAGTGCATTTTCATGTCTAAAATCAAACAACTCTACACACACGACAAATTTGTGTTTTAGACTTCTTTAAACAATTACCCCACAATTTTTTTTCAATTGGAAAAAATAGGGTTAGCCAGGTTTTGAACAAATCTGACGGGCGGAAACCTGCAAAAAGGTGAAAACAGCAATATCGCCGGAGCTGAGCTGAAAACTTTAGAATGGTGGATATCAGGATTAATGCTTAATCCACTCTTTTTCTTAATCTCCAGATTAAATATTGCTTGTTTTCCTTATGAATTTAATCTCCAGATAAGTCAACATATCGGGATTAAGAATATCACATTCTAAAGTTTTCAGCTCTGGAAACGTTAGAATAAGATCTTCTAAATCCCGATCAGTTGATTAATCTGGAGACTAAAACAAGAGGAGAACAAGCCATATTAAATCTGGAGATTAAGAAAAAGAGGAGATCAAGCATTAATCCCGATATCCACCATTCAAAAGTTCCCAGCTCGGATCACATTTTCATGGATATTCAAAATATCATGATAAAAACATGGTTCTTCTTTATAATAACTTTTGTCTCCAACCCTAAATCAGCTACAGATTTTTAACACATAAATACTCAAAATAATCTTGCTTCAATAACCCCGTGTTTTGAGCTTTTGGATGATGCATCAAATCTTTTGTTCAAAGATATCATGTTAGAATGAGCAACTTGGAAGTTAGAATTATTAACACCCCTGCTTTCTAAATTTCCTTAAATTTCTATTCCCCCCCCCCTGCGCCGTTGTTTGTCAGTGGTCAAACCTGACCTGTTCAGATGTGGTATACAGCTCCTCAGCTTTAACTCCGGTATTATCAACTCCGTCTTCTTCACCCCCTGTGATACCAATCTCCATCTCCAACCATAGGTTTATGGCAGTCATTCTCTTGAAATATTTGACACATGTTGAGATGTTTTCCTCGTCAAACTCCTCGGAGAGATCAAGCATGTGAGAGGAAAAAAGAGGTTCTCCATTGGCCTTAAATAAAATTAATGCAACAACCTGACGACACATTTAACGATACCGCAGTTTAAAATGAATATTAAGCACAAAGCTAAAGGTTCGACCCATAGATAAAAAGATTAATGTTGATGTTAGGATTCAAAAAAGGAAATAACCCTCCCAGTCTGTAAAATGAAGGCAAACCCTGCAAATTGTAAATGAAATGTTAATGAAAACTGTAGGCAACTATTCAGACAGGATTATTTAAATTAAAAGAAAATTACAGGGATAAGTTCTCATTAATTGAATGATCCAAGCTTTGGGGAAATAATTTAACTTAGCTTTAAGTTACAATTTTTTCTCAAAAAAACTAAAATTCCCCTCCCTAAATATTTCTGACCATTTCAATGAAAACTGAAATGAAGAATAAAATGTACGACCTTGAAATACTCTTCATCTGCTTCCAGCATACCATCAAACCAAGGGAGCAACTTCTTGGCGCAATGGTCGGAGTGAAGCACAACTGGAACATTATAGTGCTTCGCCATCATCCTCACGTGCTGAGCTCCGGCAATAGAACCGAGGATCGCCGCTTTTTCGTTAGTGTTCTTGATCCCTTTACCAGCCAAGAATGCTGCCCCTCCGTTTGAGAACTGGATAATAACAGGAGAGTTAATATCTCTAGCAGCCTGGAGTACTGCGTTGATCGTTGAGCTTGAAGTACAGTTGAAGGCTGAAAATATCTTGTTAAACAGGATAGCGAACAAAGAGTTAGTTGTAAAAAGAAGAGTCGACTATTAAAATGGTTTACCTGGCAGAGCGACCTTGTTGTCTCTGCAGTATTCCATGAGCGTGAGAAGGTTCTTTCCGGTCACGACTCCTGGAGGAACAATACCATTTAGGCCCATTCTTTCTGAAGAAAAGACATTAAAATAAGCAATTTACATAAGTTCGTAAATTAAAAGTTCAACTTTTTTAAACGACCAGAGGCTATCACTACGGCGCAACATCATTCAATATCAAAGGTTATAACTTCTACTGTGGATTGCGGAAGTTCACTCCAGCAAACTTTGCTCCGGGTCCTAGTTCCTCCTCGATCCTGAGCAGCTGGTTATACTTAGCAAGTCTCTCTGACCTGCAGGGTGCACCGGTCTTGATTTGACCTGTTCCCAGTCCAACAACCAGGTCAGCGATGAAACAATCCTCAGTCTCACCAGACCTGTGAGATACCATAGTGCCCCAACCTTGAGCCTTGGCCATCTGGTGAGCACGGATGGACTCTGTTACTGACCCGATCTGATTAACCTTCAAAAGAAGTGCATTGCAGGCTTTCTTGTCGATTGCGGTCTGGATTCTTTTAGGGTTGGTAACAAGCAGATCGTCACCAACAATTTGAATTGAAGTTTCAGAAGTGAGTTTAGTATATCCCTCCCAATCATCTTGGTCAAAGGGATCCTCAATCGAAACCACTGGGTAATCCTTAATGAAACCTTTGTACATTTCTCCAAGCTGATCGGAGTTAATCCAGTCAGCCTCATTAGACTCTGGGTTTTTGAAATCGAGGTCGTATTTTCCGTTCTTATAGAACTCAGCGGCTGCAATATCCATACCAATTTGAATTTTGCCTTCGTAACCAGACTTTTTAATAGCCTCTACCAGAAGTTCTAGAGCCTCGCCGTTGTTCTGAAAGTTGGGAGCAAAACCTCCCTCATCACCAACAGCAGTAGCATCCAACCCGTACTTCTTTTTAATGATGCTCTTAAGATGATGGTAAAGTTCAGAGCCCATTCTCATAGCCTCGGAGAAGCAGGTAGCTCCAGTGGGAAGTACCATGAATTCTTGCATGGCCAGTTTGTTTCCCGCGTGACTCCCGCCATTGATGACGTTGAGTGCAGGGACTGGCATGATCACATCCTTGACGCCAGCCAAATCAGCAATGTGACGATAAAGAGGCACACCTAAATAAGAATTTTAGAATTAACTTCTTGTTAAAAATAAACCATAAAGGTCGGGGTATGAATCTATGTATAGCCTGGGGGCGTTTCCCCCCCCCCCCTAGAAAAAGGCCTTAGAGAATAGGTATAGGGTTGAAATGCATGTTCATAGCCCAATTTCTAAAGGCCAGCTCATAGAAGAAAAAAATTAGACCGATAAGTTTGGGTGCAGGGGAGCATTGAAAAAATGCTTTTAAAAAAGGGTAAAAAAATGAAAAAAATATTTTTTTTTGTTTTACGTGTTTCTACATACATTTTTCAAGGGTTTTTCAAAACTATAGTTTTTAAATCTGTAGCTTTAGTCACAAAAAGTTGTAGGATATTTTAGATTTTTTTCACAGAACTTTTTTTCACCCTTTACCCTACCCTATAAATTTTTAAAAAATATTTTTTAACAAAAAAACCTTTAAATTACTATTCATTAAAAGTCACAAAATTCCACGTGATAATATTAAAAATGAGTGCTAGGACAAAAAAAAATTAAAGGGGGGGCGCCATACTGCAGAATTCTCCCGATAAAATTAAAGATATTAAGTCACAAAAAAGTTTAGGCTATTTAGATTTTTTTTCAGACCGGATTTTTTTTCCACCCTGTATCCTACCCCTTAAAAATTTTTAAAAATATTTTTTTTGACGAAAAATCCTTTAAACTTTGAATCTGAATCCATAGAAACAATGTTGTTAAAATGACGTCTACGACTGAGGACCGATTGGGACGTCTGCCAAAAAACCTAGCCAGTATGAAAATGTAGAATAATTTATTAATGAGCGGAGATAATATAACTTAAGCCAAGCTTTTATATCAGTGCTCCATGTTCGTCGCCGATTTCAACATGTTACTTAAACATATGTAATGCACATGCATTTCTTGAATTCAAACAGAGCTTATAAAACGCGCGTTTCAGTCTTTTCACAGTTAAGCAGTCTCAACATATTAAGTAAACATGATACGCTAAAATGTTTCCAGGGGTATATAATGGATTGATTTGATGAGCTGGAAAAAAAAGAAAAATTGCCATCAAAAGGCAAGTTTGTTCGTTTATCCTTTTAAATCCTTCCAACCCAAAAATCTATTTTTTTTCCCTTAATATCATTTGTTTTCCACAACTCTGCAGATAACACTTTAAACAAATGTTCACCCAACTTCTGGAAATAAAATTATTTTCAAAAGGGGAGGAGTAAATTGAAGGAAATATACTCCCCTGAATGATTCGCAACTCAAGCTTTAAGCTCCCTAACGCACATTTAAAAATATTAAAAAATTAAATAATTCTCTGTTCGGTCTAATTTAGAATTATAGAATCGAGCAATACATTAAATACAAGGTGTATATTTTTAAGAAAAAAATTATATGTGAAGATCTGGGAAATAAAATAAAAATTGGACATTTGATTTGATGTGATTTGATCATTAGAGAAAGAAAAAAAGAAATTGGACACCAAAGCAACTTTTTACATTCATTTTACTTTTAACCCCAAAAAAATTGATTTTCCCCTGAAATAACTTCTGGGGGAAAAAATGATTACCAGAAGAAGGGGGGGGGGGAAGAAAAATACTNGTCAGAATTGTGATTCTATGTACATGGTGTACCCAACAAGATCTTGTGTGCGATAACCTGGTTTCGACATACAGAGCGTCCCATATCATATTAGATTATCTCCAAACTTTAACACCAAAATAAACCCTTAATACTCGAAAATTCTTATATAAGCCTTATGTTATTTTTCAAAATGATTCATTCTAATGAAATTTTCTAATTAGTTCCGAAAATCGTAATTTAGACCCGTTCTCGGTCTAATATGATGTGGGACACCCTGTACATGTAAAATCTGTGGTGGTATGACCCAAAAGGCAAGAGTTTTAATCATGAGTTCAATTACCTACAAATCGCTTTGCAACATTTATGGTAGGATGACCCACAATATACAGCTGGCTATTAGCACGCGCCGGTCAGAATGCTTAAATATCGATGTTAAGAATGCTTAACTGTGGAAAATGCGTACTTTTCAGAAAAAAAGGCGCGCGCGCACTCTTACTCACAATCCCGTAATAATGCATGTACATTGTACAATGCATATCATTAGTGCTTAGGATACATTTGATAATCATGCGGATTTGGATCCCGGACCCGCACGGGCCGCACTAATTTGAACTGCAAAAACATGGACGGATCCAGGGCATTGACAATTCTTTAAGATTTACCGAGTTTTCGGACATAAGAATTTATAAAATTATTTAACCTCGTTTTAAATTTTTTTTACGCTAAAACTTTATGAACCTTAAAGAAATAAGGAAATTTGTGATTATCTCTCTTTAAACAACAGTTGAATGGAGTGACCGGCTATGTAAGGTAGTTGAACTGAGTATGCAGTGTTGTGGAAAACTTCTTTCGGATTCATTTCCGAGTTTGAGCGCAAATTCGACGTTCAAAACTCCTACTTTAGGGGTGGAAACGTTTTCAGAATTAGTTTTTTTAAATTATTAAATAACGACGACATAAAATGTAAAAAAAGTTCTACATTAAACTACAGAAGTCATGTATAGGAACATGTTGAGAAAATAAAAATTAATCTTATCATCGAAAATAAGTAATCTTATTCTATCATTAGTTTCTATTTTCTCATTATTCACAAAGATTTTCGCAGAATTTCTAGAATTATTATTGAAAAGACGACATTAGACGAATTCAAAGAAATCTGCGAATAAATTCAAAGAAAATAAGAAATTCAATATAATAATGAAAACGAAATAATCGTTTTTAACATTGATTTGACAAATTTCTTTTGAGAAATATGTTCCTATCCATCTAATTAGAATTTGCGCTCAAACTCATGATTTACAGATCTTTAAACTTTCTCAAATGAATCCGAAAGAAGTTTTCCACAACACTGCATACTCAGTTCAACTACTTTACATAGCCGGTCACTCCCTTTAAGACTTAGGTTTAGAGAGCAAAAGGTTTTTAAAATTTTTTTTTGTAATATTTTGAAACTTGGATCCGGATCCATGGATCCGTATATTTTAACAAACTGCATATTTCCGATTCAACTTTTTAAGACGATGCTATGTTGGTAACTGTTTAAATTTCCAGAGTTATGGGTGTTGTGTCTTCTTAGTTCGAAATGTCAGGTATACGACATCGGATTGCAAAGATATAGGGATTAAGAAATCTTGACTAAAAACTCAATCTAAACTCAAAAGCAGTGTTTTGACACCTTCCGATATTTGTTGATGTTAGTTTTTTTTACAAAAAAGCGAGTAGGTGCACTTTGGCTCAAATCCGTTAAATACAATTCTGATGCCAATGATTATACCAATCGAATGATAGATTCCATATTTTTATTTACCCTTGTGTGCTGCCCCAGCTTTGCAAACAGCCATGGATACTCCTAGGATAGCGTTGGCTCCCAGACTGTTCTTGTTGTCCGTTCCATCCAGCTTTAGCATCAACTCATCTATTTTTTCTTGCTCAACAGGATCCAAGCAGTTCTTGATCAGTTCAGGGGCAATGATATTATTAACATTGTTTACAGCCTAAAACAAAATTCATTATTTCAGNGAGGGGTTAAGCTTATTCAAACCGTCAGTGTTATGTACAATCTCATTTCAATTTCCCCCATTTCAAAGAGGCTCTAATTTGGACAAGCTGGTTAAATGGATAGGACACTGGTCATAAAACTAAAAACAACATCTATCTACATCTAGTTATAAAACCAAAACCTGCGTAATCATTAGTACGTTAAGGTCCAAAAAACTGAAATTTAGAAGAACACATTTTAAAATGTTTAGAACTCGTTGTTCTAATTCACTCATTCAAAAGCTGTCTGACATTTATGTTATCGTCAACGGCGCAGATTTTTAATCCAAATTACATGACTTTGAAAAGAGGAGGGGAATCGCGGGAAGCCACCTATTAAGATGTACATGTTTGAATTAAATTAATTTAATACCGAGCATTAGTTATGATGAGAAATTAGATTAATGAATAAGAAACTATAATGTTACCATGATTAAATTAGTGAACAGAACGGGAAGATTTAAATTACCTTAGTCACGCCCTTTCCAAGCCAGGTCTCGGCCTTATCCCTAAGTTCTAGGGCCTCATAGATGCCAGTGGAAGCCCCTGAAGGGACCGCAGCTCTGAAGATTCCCTTCTCTGTAGTAAGGTCGACCTCAACAGTAGGATTTCCCCTGGAGTCATAAATCTGACGTGCGTGAATCTTCTTGATCGGCATTCTCAAATCTGGAAATTTAAGAAATTTTAAGTTCTTTGTATTTAGCAGACCGCTCTTGACCACCAGTTTAAGTCGAGCTTTAAAATAATCGATGCATTGTAATTTATTTAACTAAAACTAGCGTTCTCCCTCATGTCGGCGATTTAGACCCGTTCTCGGTCTAATATGATGTGGGACANGAAATATACCCGGGGCTATGCACCGCGGCTAGGACAGGCTGGGGAGCCGGGCGCTGCGGCCACATGACCAACTTTATCCATGTGTGCATTTGTTAAAACTACCTAAAAATCTATAAATATCGTACAAAATTGATAGGAGGGGGGCGGGGAGCGTTATTGCTTGGAGACAATCAAATATGATATGTAACTTGCTGAGATTAAGATCATCGGCATCACTGATCGAGTCTACAGTCAGACAAATGATAAATTTATCGAATTGCATTAAATAAAATAATCAGTTTCTTTTGGATGGTGTGATGCGACTACAAGCCAGAGTTGCCAGATAGATTGAATTGGAAATCCCCAAAAACAAGAAAAATCCATCCCCAACAAATCTCCAAATGTAAATTTTTAAAAAATCCCCAAAAAGGAAAATATAAAATCAATATTAGAATGATAATTTCAGGTTTTAAATTTTCTGCTTTGGAATTTGTCGTAGCTAACTTTTCAAAACAAACATTAAAATTTATGATTTACTGTATTTTTTCCATTTTCCTAACTCAAAGCAGAAATCTCCAAATTAGTTTGGAGTTATCCCGAAATTCTCAAATAAGACCCTTTTGGGGATGAAATCCCCAAATTGGCAACTCTGCTACGAGCTCAGTCTGAAGTCAGTCTGCAAAATGTAATATTACTCCGCCCTTCCAGTCCGACCTGTTACTATGGAAAACTGGTTTTACTGTTCATCGAAGGGAGGAAGGCCAGCCATAACAATTTCTAGTCCGAGCCACATTCTCCTCATTTTCTCTCCCGAAATCCTCTTCCTTCCAGTATTATTTTTTTACACTGTCTAATCCTCCAAGATAAAACAATTAAGAATCCGGCTATGTGAGGGCAAAAAAGAAATATTGAATTTTTGTAAATCGAAAAAAAATACGTTTCAACTGCAAATTAAAGTTTTTGAGTGAAATGTCTTTGAAAATGTTCATCTTTTTTATGCGCATTTTCAGATATTCCTGGTTTAGAATGCCGTAAATAATTATGAGTTTATAGAACTTTAATCTTTTTATAATAATTATAGTGAAAACCTTAGAATTTTTCGAGGTGATATCATGGGAAAAATGAAAGACAGAGGTGTTCCATATATTTTGCTATTTATGTTATATCGCGAAGGAATTAGCCATTACGGAGGCAGAAGAGATTTAAGTTTAAATAAAGTTTGACATCATTCTAATGGCTTTAAAGATTCCAACTTAATGTAATCAATTGCAATTTGCTTTAGTCTACCCATATTTTATGCCCTAACAAGGCCATATTTTTTAAAAATAGTTTTATCTTCAATAATAGAGGACCAGGATTTTGATGTGACTCGGACGAGAAAATTTGAAGGTGGCTATAAGGACTAGGAGTTGTTGTGGCTGCCCTTCCTCCCCTTGTTCATCAATCCGACAGGGAGAGTGGGAGTTGTGTTCAATGCCCCGGAAAATTCCAAAACAGAGAGAGGGGGATTGAATTTTGTAGATCCAGAAAAGTAATTAAATTAGTATTTATTCAGGGTTAGGTTAGGTTAAGACACTTTCTGGGCCGAGCACTGCTGCTAGGACAGGCTAGGGGGCTGAGCGCTGCGGCCACATGCCATACATTTAAGACCCCACCAGCTGCCAGTCTCTATGCAGGCATCCCACAGATATTTTTTTTCTGGATCTTCAAAATTCAATCCCCCCTCTCTCTGTTTTGGAATTTTCCAGGGCATTGAACACAACATGAATCCCACTCTGCTAATCCAACAGAGTACGTTTCTTGTATGAATAAATTAAAGTCTGTCCTATTCGAGGGAGGGAAAGGCAAGTCGCCATGAAACCTGTGGAAAAGTCTCCAAAACCCTGCAGAAACAGTCTTCAAAACCTGGGAAAATCTCGGAATCATGTAAGGCGCAAAAAAAGTGTTAATCAGGGGGAAATTGCATGATTTATCATTTTTTTCGACATATCCCAGCTAGCATTTCCGCCGTTTTTTGGTCTCCGACATATTGTATGTGCAATCAGTGAGGTTTCTATACCTACATAGAATGTCCATATTTCTGCTATAACTTGTCTGTAGTAGGTGCCATGGCGAAGTAATTATGTACCACATTCACATAGTATATACTCCATATATCTCTGTACCACCATGAGTACAAACTCCATATTTCTGCTATATCTCCTCTGTCATAGGTGCGATGACGAAGTAATATGTAATTATGTCAGACAGATCCAGGTGGGTGACATTTAGTACACTGCCAGGACCTACATCAGACATGATGAATGTAGCTCTGCCAAACTCTGGCGTTGTCTGTTGTAGGAGGCTGTATAACTGAAATTGGTTTTTTTGCTAGCTGGGATGAACCGTATCACATAAAAGTATTAGTAATAAGGGCAATTTTCATCTTATTCACTGCCCTAGTATATGTTTATTTTGTGTTTCTAGTTTAGGCAAAATTTTTGAAATTGACCTGCAACAATGCACAATATTTTCAGTATTTCAATGATATTTATCATAAAAATACATTAACCTTTTTTAATGAAGTCCAGCAATTTTTTAATTCTTGTCATTAAATAACAGTTTAACTCCAATTAATATGATTTTTACTGGTTCCTATTTAGAAGTCACCTACACTGTAATCTATAATTATTATAATTATGCCTCTTGTCTCCAAGCCTCCACATTTTGATCTCAGCATTGCTGTATTTATTTTTTATTTACCTTTATGGCTTAACAAACCAAAACTCAAAATATCTCTTCATCCGAAAAAGTTTAAAAATCATTAAATCCACAAAGTTTAAATATTAATTGAAATTTCATTTAATTGATCTTAGCTTGTTTTCTTTTGAAATGTTTATACAAAGCATATGATAAAAGCACAAATTAAAGTATTTCACAAAAACTATTTTGTTTTGTGCTTATATGGTTTGATTCATACATGATACACTGGTAAAATAATATGAAATAGTTATTCACACCTTCACAAGTAAAGAAATTTGTGAAATTTGGAAAAACAAAAATAGAAATCTTAATCTCAATAAAAATAGACTTTTCAAAACAAATTGTTTATATATCATTAAAAATTAGTTTATTATATGTTGAGATTATTTGAAAAAAGTTCTTTTTTGTGTCAAATAAGCCAAATATCTTTTAATGAAGACCAAAATGCGGGGCATTTTGACAGAATTGTGGAGGCTTGGAGGTAATTTTACGTATAAGGAGGCTCTGGAGGTCATTTTGTGAGGCTCATGGTGGGCCTGCACCCCCTCCCTCCTTTAGGGGGATGATATATCATTGTGATACCAAAGATCAATAAAAATATTATATGGGAGTCATATTATATCAAAATTGATTTCAAAGTAAAATATAATTAAGCAAAAGATTTGTTTAACTAAAATAGCTATTTATTAAATGTCATGTTTCGTGGGACACCCTGTACTATAATATATACTATACACGACACAACATAATAACATTTGAGTCTTCCGGCAAGGCAGTTAATATAACGTTTTTACATAATATTAATAAATTTAGCTTGCATTGAAATTGTTAAAAATCAACAATCCAGCCACATTATAATGTATATAACGCGAAAGATGATACCTTAAAGAAAGTTTAGAAGTTATATTAAATAGCAATAAATTGTGTGTTCAGTTGATAAACTGCTTTACATTTTACAAAGAAGATTTCATATCATAGTATGCATGTGGGCATTGAGACAAATTTTTTGGAGCTGCAGTTGAAAGAATAAGAATAGATGTAAATTCACAATAAATTGACTGGACCTGGGTTTTACAGATTTCCACAAAATAATTCATATTTCAATTTTAAACTTAAATATAAATATCTTAATAATATATCTTTTGCATGAGGTGGCTGGATTTTTTAAAATCGCAATTTCAATGCACTAAATTTACCATTTAACAACGTAATAATCACTGAAAGACTCAAATGTTGTGGCGTGGTAAACCAAACGGTTGTGGCTTATGGCTGACGGAAGACAAAAAGCTAATATATGGAAGCAGTAAATGTTCTGGCTTGTGGCCCGGCAGTCTGCCTTCCCCCACTCTCTATTTAAGTATATAATACTATGACAGACTATACAAGACTATGCAATATAGAGAATACTAATTAATTGAAATTGTATAAAAAAGCTATTACACTTTGTTATCATGGTTTCCGCTATGCCTATAGAAACAGACTGAACAGTGAACTGAATCAAAGAGAAGGATTGCACGTCCCGTCCGCTGGAGGTTGAAATATATAAATATATATATATATATATTAGACGAGGGGGGGAGTACAAGTACAACTTTTTATAATCACAAATAATATTGCTTCCCTGCTAACCCTAAAACCTAAAAAATATTAAAGTCTCTATTATATATGTATACATATCTAGGTATTTTTACCAATAAATATGTATTTAAGGAGTTTTTCGACATAGTATGTACTCCATGTCCCCTCCATGGCTCATTCCTCGTAAGTGCTATGGCGAATAAATTACTACACGGCCATATTATATACTTCATATTTCAGCTAAATCTTCTCTGTGATAGGTGCGATGGCGAAGAAATTACTCCACCACAATAGTATATACTTCATATTTCCGCTATATTTCCTATATCTCCTCTGTCATAGGTGAAATGGTGAAGTAATTATGTACCACTAAAGTATATACTCCATATATCTCTGCTGTATATCCTGTGTCGTATGGTCAGGGTGGAGTAATTGCATACAACCATAGTATATACTTCATGTATTGTGATAACCAGAAAACTCTGGAATAGGAAGTTGACTTTTAGACTCAAGTTATGACTTTAAATAGTCCAATGAACATGAGGCACAGCAATTGCGCAGTTAAAACCAACCCATTTATTAACTTACTAATAAAGTTATTTGCTTTGAAACAACATTAAATGCACTTTAGTATTGCTTTAAAATAATCCCTAGAATCGGTTACAAGAAATTCCTTGGAACTGGTTTTGAGAAATTCCTTGGAATGGGTTACAAGAAATTCCTTGGAATTTCTGTTGACATTTTCACCAGATTTTCCTGCGAAAGAATCCTGGGAATTTTTCACGAATTCCCAGGAAAGGTTCCTGGGAATTTACGCAGATTTTCCGCGAAATTGTTACCTTAATAACTTATGATTATTTCGATGTCAGATGCTTTATTATAATCTAGAAAATCCAAAAACTAACTCGAGTCTAAAAAAATTATGAAAACCTGGCGAAATTTAAGAAATACAAACGCCATTATAGATTAGTTCTCAGAAGAGCAAGATTGGTTTATTTTGAACGTAAATTTGATGAATATTCTAACATTATGAAACAAACTTGGAATACAATAAAACCTAAACAGTCGGTTCCAAGTTTATTCTTACATAAAGGAAAAATATTTAATGGATTACATGACATTACTGAAGGTTTCAATACTTTTTTGTAAACATTGCACCGCTATTCCAAAATCCAATACATTTTTTAGAAGTTTTCTTGGAAATCTTTTTAATGTAAATTTTATTTTTGCAAATATTACCAATCAAACATTTTTTGAAATTCTGAACCAACTTTAAAGTATTCAACCTTTCTTTACACTCAGGATACATACCATGACTCTTATAAATGTGCAAAGGTTATTCCTATTTTCAAATCAGGTTCCAAATCCGAATTTACAAATTACAGACCTTTAAATCTTCTTTCTTCCTTTTCCAAACTTTTAGAAAAAATTATTGTAAAACAGATATTCAAATATCTGAACAAGTATATACTCTACAATCAAGGTACTATGCAAGGAAAGTTAATTGCAGTCGCATAAACTCTGCGTACATATTGAAACCAGTTCTCTCTGGGCGGAATTTGTAAACAAGAATAGATGCATCAGTGTTCGTCCAGTATTCGAGGAGGATTAAAACATTTAATTTTGAAAATTTTGAAAATTCACATAATTTTTTCTTAAGACCAGAATATTTCATAGATTATTTTTGTAAAAAAGGATTCCATTTCAGGCTTCGACATCCGTCTTGTGCTTACTTTTCCATCCAAAGACTGTACACTGCAATACAAAAAATGCGTACACCTCTGAAATAACTTTCCTTGCATTAGTACCTTGCTCTACGATCATCAGTATGGATTTAGACCTGGGCATGATACCGAATAGCCAATTTTACAAATTATAGTTAAAATATATTCTTCTCTAAGTAAACCAGATAATCCTGAATATTTATAGGAATATTTTGGACCTAAAAAAGGCATTTGATACTGTAGATCATGAAAATTTGCTAAATAAACTTGAATATTATGGATTTAGAGGGACCTCTTCTGTTTCTTTTATTTATAAATGATTTACCAAATGCAACAGAATTTTTTACATCCCTGTTTGCATGGATGATACAAGATTGTTTATGTCAGACATAAGTCAATTTGATCTTATAGATAAATCCAATATTGAACTAAGTAAAGTAGCACTTTGGTTCAAAAGTAATTAACTAAAATTAAACATAAAAAAAACCAAAGTAAATAATGTTTAGAAAGAAAAGCATGACCAGATGTTAGGATTGGTGGAGTAGGAATTAATAGAATTGGGAAAGATTGTGAAGAAAAGTTTTTTAAAGGAATTGAGTCTTTGCCACAAACTCTGCTTTTCTAAACCCTATATCTTTGGATTCCAATGTCGTAGACCTTAGATATTTCAAACTATAGATTCTGTTAGATCAAATAATGTAAGTTTGAAATATTAAAGATTTACGACATTGGGTTCCAAAGATATAAAGATTATAAATTCAGAGTTTGTGACAAAGACTCAATTTCTTTGTAGGATTACATCTAGATGAATATCTCTCATGGGATTATTATCTTAGTAAACTGAATAAAAAGTTATCGAGTTCATACTTTGCTCTAAATACCGTAAAAAATAGTGTAAAAAACTATTTACAATACACTTTTTAAAAGTCACATGGAATTTGGGGTTTTTCTAAGAATACAAAAATCAAGATGATTGAAAATATTTAAATATTAAGGCTATGAAAGCAATTTCAAATTCAAGCTTCAAAACGCATACAATTCCACATTTTGGAAAACTAAATACTTTGAAGCTGCATGATATTCTTCAATTGGAAGTTTCAATTTTTAAGTACAAAGACTTCAATGAACGGCTTACTGAATCGTTTAATAATATGTTTTGTGCTTTGTCTCATCAAAACCGAACAAAATGCGTAAAAAAATGCTTAAGATTAGAAAGACCAATAGGAAAAGTATTAGAAAAATTTCTTAAAGTTTTCCTACCACAAATATGGAATTCATTGTCACTATAAATAAAAAACGCGTGTTCTTTAAACTCGCTAAAAATCAAACAAATATGTATCTGCAATTTGAATGTTCAAGAGCAAATTGTTATTCATGTATTTCTGAAAAAATAAATGTGCCATCCTAAGTGTGAGCTAGCTATTGTTTCTTATTGAGCTACATNCCCCTCTCTTTCAAATGCTTTTTCCCTACCTATTGGACAAAACAAATCCAATTACAGGGGACATTAGTTCCAAAGCTCATGTCACGTTTTTGGAACATATACGGGTTTTGAGACAATTACCGGAATTCATATCAATGTCAATTTTCAAGTATTTACGCACTTATGAAACAAAACAAGATTATTTGATAAGGTAAAATAGAATTAATAGAAAATAAAAACAAACTGTTTTTTTTATAATTTAAAAACCATTACAGCATTGAGAATTCAAAATAATAATATCAGTTGTTCTGGCAATAAAGATTTAATTAGAAATGTTTGTTTTGAATGCTTGAAAATAAATCATCCATATTCTCTAATTTAAAAGATAAAATGTGGAAACCTAGATTCTAGTAATAATTCAGAAGTTAATTTAGTCTTCAAAGGATAGTTTTTGTTTCCAGTGATTTATTTTGTAAGTTATGAAAGTGAGTTTTGTTTTGAATTGTAGATTATACTCAAAAACGGGAAAGTGGGTTTTGTCTCGAAAATGCAACAATGTTTCAAATTCAGGATATGTTCAAAAATAGAAAACCTAACATTGTCTTGAAAACGGTCAAGAGCTTTAATATAAAAAGAACTTCTATCATAACTTTGATTTTAAAAAAGTTTGAAATTGTTAATTGTTGTCCCCGTCATGTTTAATAAAATGTTGGTTATAGTTTTCATTATAGACTTTTACTCTGGATAGTCTTTCAGTCTTTAAATTTGTGCTTATTACTAACACTCAGTGTAAGAAATGGGCCAAGTGTTAGTTTTGGAACTAATGTCCCCTGAATTATATGATTCAAAAATTATATCATACAATAACATCCAGGTTTGCCATTAAAGACGGCCAAGGGTGGCTTGGCAAATCCCGTCATTAAGCAAAAACCTTAAAAACAAATGTTTTTTAATTTTAAAATGGATTTCAAATGGAACCAGCCCCGCAAAAAATATTGTAAATAAGATTAAGGTATTAGAAAGAATTTGAGAAATAATCATAAAATGGACAAATTGTGACATTGTCGATTGATAAGAAAAGTAAAAAAATCTGAATGTATATGCTAGTTTACTGTATAATAAATTAGAGCCTGCCTCCTGGGGGGGCCTGGGGGTGCATGTTTAGGGGGGCACAAGGGTACCGGCCCCCACCACTACGCGCCTGCAACTACAATAAATGTACAGGGCAAAGAGACATCACGTCTTTTGACGTTTCAAGTAAGCTTGAATTTGATAATTTCAAACCTTACCAAAAAAAATTTTATAAAGTTTTTTCTTAAAACTGGTCATTTCAGCTTATATTTTTTAATCTCTCTAGCTCAACACATGGAACAATGTTTTAAGGTTACTATTAAATGTATAAGCATGTTTAGCGCGAATCAGATTTGTGATGTTGGGATTACAAATTGTCGTAGTTGCAGTCTACCCCTCGCTAGAAGAGAGACCTAGTCAGCTGACTACTTTCCAAGGTCACCTTGAACTGAAGTTGCGGAGAGAAAATCTCATGCAAGCTTTCCCTCTTGGAGTTTCATACGCCCATCTCTCAAAATATATGAATTAAAATCTTTGGAATCCATAACAGTTACAATAAATATGCAAACACCTAAAATTTTGTTATTTATCTTATCTAGATATCTAATAGATATGTAAATTATACAAATGTCTCAGCAGCATTACAACATTCATTCTTAACGTGATTCCAATAACCTTGAAAATAAGGAATTCGACCTCTATAATAACTTTGGGTTATAAGAAGTTGAAAATAATATCCATGCATCATTGGCATATTATACCGATTATTTAATATGCTATGGAAATTATTATCAATTTATGCTTGGGGGAATCGGTAATTTCACGTGCGCAACTAGCACTTTTGTCAAGGGGTGGAGGCGGGGGGGGGGCAAAATTGTGCAAACAATTGTACTCTTTTCAGGGGTTGAAGTCGAAAAAACTGCAGATTTCGCTCAGTGCAGTTTAATGCAAATCAATTTATTAATATCCTGGCTTGTTCTTGTGTTCTTTAAAAGTTTATAATTATACAAAAATAAAATTAACGATATGAGTCAATTTGGTAAATGTGTGCGCAAAGCTGAGAAGAAAAATTCTATCTTTTGAGTTTTAATATTTTACTCTCAATTTTATTTTTTTATGTGTGTTTTAGCGTCAGTTCCGGGGGGGGAGTGCATAAAGTGTGTCTCATGAAGTGTGCCCCCCCCTCTGTGGGAGTAAAAGGGGGTGGGTACGTGCCCCTGTGCCCCACCCTACGGGCCTGAAGGAGAAATATTTCAAGAATTGAAGAAGGACTAAACTAAATTTAAATGTTTCTCGCAGAACTCATGTATATCGCATGTACTCAATGACATATGGACAGCCAATGTTCATTACCAACCTAGGTAATCTCAAATAGATTGTCAAGTTCAACAGAAAAATCGACAAGCAACTAATCTTGGTTCTAAACCTTTGAAATTCAACTTTCAACTAATGTATGTCTGCAATATTTGTAAACAAACCCCCATAAATTTGTATAGAGTACAAATATACTTGCCGCAAACCTTTATATCCAATGTACTGTATGTCAGTAGCTATAGTACCATAGCTAAATTGCCATTTTCAATTTCAACCATAGAGTAATAAAATGAAGAGGTAGCTTACTTCAGATGTACACAACCGACCTCCCTATTAATTAATTAATAGAGTGGTCGGTTGTATACATCACGATATTATTATATAGATTTATTCACACACAAAGATATAAATACATATATAAATGGTGTAGTTTAAATTTGTTTAAATTTTTTTTTTGAAAATACAGGTTTCTAAAAGGAAAGAGAAAAAATATGCAAAAATATGCACACATATATATATGTTTACGTATCTAACACTGTACAGAGTGATCGTATTTCTGGGGGGGATTTTATGGAATTCACCAATTTATAGATTTTCCTTNTTTTCATTGTTTCTTCTCTTCAACTCTTTATCATAAAGATGACATTGTATGCAGGGTTACCCACAAAAGATGAAACAACGATGACGACCTGGAGCTCTTAACCCTAAACAGGCGGGGGGGGGGGGGGGGGATGGATTGGCTCCTCCATCTAGTTTTTTGACTAATTTTTTTACTCTTCATAAATAGAAATTGAAAGGATGACAAAAGCAACAGATCTGAAAACTATATTTTTAAATAGTCCTTGAAAAATGGGTGTAGAAACATGTGTCACACTTTGATATTTGTTGTAAACAAAAAAATATTTTTTACATTTTTTCGACCATTTTTTGCATTTTTTTCGACCCTCCCTAGCACTATAAAAACATTGCCCACGCATCTCTAATTGCGACTCTTTTAAAAATTATGTTATGTATTATAAATTAAACAATACTGTTAATTCATTTTTATACGCACCTAAAGTTGCATTTTTCTTCAAACTTGGTTTTTCCCCTGACTTATATCTCCTTCTTTAAAATGGTTTGAGCAAATGCAACTTGAGGGATATACTCTGAAACTCACATTTTTACAAGAAGAATTATTTTTGCAATATTTAGTCATACTTTTATTAAAATAAACAAACAACTGAACTTGACTGTACTGCAGTATACAATCCTGTGTTTACAATCCATATTAAGCGTCTATCTAATTATCAATACTAATATTCCAATATCTACATAAAAACCACCCCTTATAAATACGATCACTCTATATACAAGTGTACAGCCATAGATACGTAAACATATCGTGATGTTCACAACCGACCACTCTATTGATTAATTAATAGGGAGGTCGGTTGTATACATCTGAGCTAAGCTTTACCTCTTCGTTTTATTACTCTATGATTTCAACTGTAAACCTCCGGTATAGTGAAGACGACATGAGCTATCTATTCTAATTTATCTAGGCTTTATTTTTAACAAAACAAATATACAAACAAATCACACAGGCACCCATATTTGCGAAATTCAAATATAAAATATGTCCTGTCCCATTAAACACTTTGCAGATCCAAAATTTTTGCTTATGAAGAAACATCAGACCAACAGCTTACTGCTTACTTAAAAAAATTGTACTATTTCTCAATTTTTTGGTTATTTATGAACAAATGAAAATAATATGTAAAAAATCTAAATTTCAAAAGTCTTGGAAATCGATTTTTCGGCTCTTACTTTATACTTGAAGAAGTGATTGTTATATAAAAGAATGCCTTGAAATAACTGAAATAAAGTGCTTTCTAATGTTAACATAATATGTGAAAATTTTATCAAAAGTTTTTCCTCAGTACCCAATACCCTTACTGTAAATTTTTATTTGGGACATCCTGAATATAATGTATATAAATAGATTTCCTATTAATTTCATAATTTAATCACTTTTTAAAATTTTTCTTTATATTTCTTATGTTTTCCCAAAAATTGTAAAATACGACATTTGAGAACTTCTTCTAGAGCACTTCCCCGAATTAGGACTTGGTTCTGAGACTGATGTAAAACCTAAATCTTCTAATTTTGACACAATTCTAAACCATCTACTTGAAATTGTGGTTATAATGAGAAAGGAGATATCAGAGCTCAAACAGCAGAAGCAAGAAGAGAAGGAGATAAAAAAAACCAGCTTAGAAAATGCAAGGACGACCTAGACAAAACAATTCAGAGACAGCTAAAAGGAAATCTCATCTTTTCCTGTTAAAAACCAAAACCCAGGATTCAATCCATCATCAAAACTTGATGATCAGCTCGGTAACAACTTCATCTCTCATCACTGTATAGATCTAGTAAAACAGAAATACAATGCAGAAATAAATACCTGAAGGAGATATTCAAGCATGTCATAGGCTCCCAAATGGATCGGTACTGCTCAACTTCAGCCTGGAATAGACTTTTGGCTAGAATTAAGACTGGAGGAAACAAGGAATTCAAGCCGTTTTTAAACTTCCCGATGACGGCTAGAAGAAGTTAATTACTCTATGAGCTGAGACAGCTAAAGAAACAAGGAAACCTCTACAAGCATTGGTCTGACAAGAACGGGAACATCTGGATTAGAGCTAAAGAGAGTGATCACAAAAAGAGAGTGACCCAACATTACTGGCAGGGGGGAATCTATCTCACAGGGACCAAAGATGAGCGCATGAAACTGCTTGAAAATAATCAGTAATATTATAATACATGTTCCTATGTCGTAATCGAAACATTTGGTTTATATAATAGAAAATTTTTAAATTTCTAAATCCTGTTTAGAAATTTAGAAATGCAATTTCAACAAAGTTTATTTTCTTACATACAAGATAACATCAGCACCCTGTATATTCTATATTCTTTATTCTTAATTTGTAAAGCAAATACGCTAATTTATACTTCCCAACCCTTTTCCTCACACCCCCTTTTCCTCGCAACCCCACCCCTTTCTGTAAAGTCCCGCCGCCTGCTTCCCAGTTCTTATTTTTCCTATTCCTTCTTCATTACTCAGGTTTGGTTGGTAAAGGGTAACATAGGCTCTTGATTTCCCATGGTCATCTACAGATAGGGATGTTAACGTTTTCATTTTTTTTAAAACGATCGTTTCGTTATGAAAACGACGACAAAAAAACGAAAACGAAACGATAGTTTTTAAAAACGCTCGTTTTGCAAAAGAATTGTTTTTATAAAGCTCGCCGTTTCGTTTACGAAAAAAAATTTCAAAAACGATAGTTTTTTTTAAATCGAATAAAAACTATTGCTGATCGTTTTTATAAAACTGTTGTTTTCAAAAACGATTGTTATTCGTTTTCTAAAAGTTCAAAACGAGTGGGTCGTTTTTTCCGAAAACGAAATGATAGTTTTTGGAAACGATCGGAAAACGAAACAAAAAACGATCGTTTAACGATCGTTTTCAAAAACGATTAACAGCCCTAAAAGAGGGTGTTGAAGATAGTTTGAAAGATAGTAAATGTAGATATTATGAATCTTTAGAATTTTCAAATGTTTTCAAAGAAAATTATGATTTTGCAGCTATTTCATTGAACTTAAGAAGTTTACCAGGAAAATGGGACCATTTTTTGGACTTTTTACTAGATCTTAATCAAGGTGAATTTAAGTTTATTATAATTTGTATGCAAGAAGTTTGGTCTATACCTAAATATACCTGGATATAAGCCAATAGTACACAAACTGCCCAATCAAAGGGATAATTTGAGTTCAATTGTAGGGGGAGGGGTAGCCTGCAGGGTAAAAAATGAACATGATTTTGAGGTGTTAGAAAATATATCTGTTTTTGAGGAAAGAGTTTTTAATCTATCTTTTTAAAAGCCAAAGTTTCCACAAAGAAATTTAGAATTATTGGTAATGTATATAGACCTCCTAACTCTGATATCATTAAGTTTACTGAAATTATGGAATCTATTTTGTAAAAATTTCAAAAGAATGTGGAATCATCTACTCAAGTTTATCTGAGCTGAAAACTTTAGAATGGTGGATATCAAGATCAATGCATTTCCCCTTTTTCTTAATCTTCAGATTAAATAGAGCTTGTTCTCCTTTTGTTATTAATCTCCAGATTAATTAACCGATCGGGATTAAGGATATCTCATTCTAAAGTTTTCAACTCTGACCATTTACCCGTTTTTTCATTGTTTAAATGTACACAACATGAAGATAATATTGGTAGCAAACCAGTTCTAATCAGAAACATTTCAATCGGAAATAAATCCAAGTTTAATGAAAAATTGTTACTTAATGACTGGACTCATGTTATGATAAATGAAGACTCTTCTACAGCTTTTTCTGAATTTTCTAGTATATTAAATAATATTTATGAAGAAAGCTTTCCATTTATTAAATATAAGCCAAACAAAAGTAAAATTCTATTAACCCTTGCTTTACGTCTGCTTTGCAGTATCTAGGAAACAAAAAGAAAAATTATTCAAGAAAAACATTCTGAATCCATGCTACAAACAATATTGAAGCTTTTAGAAAATATAATTCTGTTTATCGCACAACAATAAAAAAGCCAAGACTAGTTATTTTTATTCAAAATTTACAGAATACTAAAAAGAAATAAAAAAGACTTGGTCTTTACTATAAACTCTATTATTTCTTCTAAGAAAAACAGAGATAGCACAGGGTTTTAATGATTTTTTGTGAAGGTTGGACCCATATTGTCTAGTTATATTCCGGATTCTAATGACAATTTTTAAACATATCTAAAGGAGCCATCCAAGGAAAACTTTGTGTTACACCAGAAATTATTCTTGAAACAGTGAGTAAACTTAAGCCTAAAAGCAGTTCAGGTAAATACAATATTTCTACCAAGCTACTGAAGGAAATAGTTGATATTATTGTTTTTCCTATAGCTCATTTGTTTAACCTTTCTTTAAAAACGGGATATATCCCTAGTGATTATAAATGTGCAAAAATAATTCCTATCTTTAAAACTGACAAAAAAGATAGATTTAATAACTACAGACCAATTAGTATTCTCCCAGCACTAAGTAAACTTCTTGAAAAAATAGCTGCGACACAAATGTTTAAATATCTTAACAAGTTTGAGATTTTCAACATCAATATGGATTTAGACCAAAACATAATACTAATCAACCATTACTAGACCTTGAATAAAATTTACGAAAATCTTAATAAATATAAACCAGAATTTACACTGGGAATATTTTTAGATCCAAAGAAAGCTTTTGCCTGTTTTGACTTAAATATTCTTTAAAAAAAACTTGAGTACTACGGTTTTAAAAATGTAGCTAACACCTGCTTTCAAAACTACCTATGCAATAGGTATGTATAAATGGTATTTTTTCTAAAGAAGAATTATGTGTGCAGTGTTCTCCAGGGAAGTGTTCTTGGGCCCCTACTATTTCTAATATACATAAACGATTTGCCATTAGCAACGTCTTTTTTTACTAATCTATTTGCCGATGACACAAGTTTTCTAAAATCATCTCCACTTTAGTAATTGATGCCAACTTTGAACTAAAAAAGGCAGCTGCATGGTTTCAGGCAAACCGTTTAACATTGAATGTCTCCAAAACAAAGTTTTTGATATTTGGGAATAAAAATATGCATTTTGATCTTAAGAACTGCAAATTAAAAATTGGAAATGAGATTCTAGAAAGAATTAGAACTGACTGTTTTTTGCTCTGAATCAGATTGTTTTGCTCTGAATCAGATTAAAAACATTTTACCATTAAACATTCGCCTACTAGTTTATAATGCACTTGTAAGGCCACATATTGAGTATGGAATTATAACATGGGGAGGGGGGGGGGGCATTAAAAAATGCTAAACTACAGATGATCAAATCTTTGCAAAAAAGGGCAATTAGAGCAGTAAATAATAGTTCATTTAAAGCCATTCAGATCCAATATTGTTCAGATTAGAACTTCCTAAATCTTGATGATACATATAATCTAGGTGTTCTATCTTTTATGCATAAATACTTTTATGAAACCTTCCAGCTTCCTTCCAGGATATGTTTAATTCTTTAGCTGAACCAAATAGAACAAAATTATATAAACTTGAGCGGGTTCTTTTTAAAACGCTAGAATATATTCCTTCCGCTTTATTTTCAAAATTATGGAATTCGATTGAATTAGAGCTTAAAGAAACTAAATCTGCAAAACTGTTTAAAAGAAAAATCTTCAAAAACTATTTAGATAGTTATGCAAGTTATATCTGTAAAAAAAATAACTGTTTTTCATGTGGATAAACTTAGTCTTTGCTATCTTCTTCACCCTGAAATTTATAAACATGATTCTAATAATATATGTTACCCTCTGTTACAACCCTTCTGCTGAATACCCACCCTTTCCCTTATACTTTTTTACCCCCTTCCTACCGTATTCCTGATTTATCATCATTGTTTTGTTTAAAATGTACACTGTGCAGTGTACATCCATCTAATTATTTACAATTCTTATTCACTTATAATGGGCCAACCAATCAAAACACCCAACTCTGGTTAGGCGGGTCCAAACTACATAGTAAATTGTGATTTTTTATTTGTATTATTTCTTGCTTTGAAGTTGAATAAAAATATGAAATATGAAACATACATCTAAACAAATATATTTCAAACCTGCAATAAAATGCAGGTGTAATAAAAATAAATGACAATGTATAAGTATAGTTGAATTTTTAATAATATATCTTACTAGATTTTTGTGTCGGAGTGATAAGGAGTGATTAAGGATCATAGGGTTTGATGGAATTGTTTGAAACATTTGTAAATACTTCTTGAAATTTAAACCTGGAATTTATTATGGATTGGAAAGTTATTTATGGATTTGATCTTTCACTTAGTAAAATGTTTCGCTGTTTTGATAGGGGTATATAACTTAACATTTATTTAAGAATTAAATATAATAATTGCATTACATCAATTTGACATGAATAGGTTGTAAATAATGTTATAATTTTGGTAATCGGCATGTAAAGTGAAGATTTAACTTGAACTGATTTGAGACTTGAAGTTGGATAAGAATAAGAATAAAAATTGAAATTTTTGCATTGTTGGATAATTAAATGAAATTAATAAATAAAGCAATTGAAATTGTAGTAATGTTAGATAGATAAATAAAATTAATAAGAATAGAAATTGAAATTGCTGCGATGTTGGATAAGTAAATGAAATTAATAATTAAAGAAATTGAAATTATTGTGATGTTAGATAAATAAATAAAATTAATAAGAATAAAAATTGAAACTGTTCTAATGAAACTAGTAAATAAAAAAATTGAAATTAATGGTATATGACAATTAATTAGTAAATATATGATTTCGGATCAATCTGAGTGATGTCTTGAGGATGAATTCTGGTGGGTAATTAGGTTGGAAAAATTTATTTTCCTCTTTTTGTCCTTAAAATATGGAAAATAAAATAGAAATCATTGATTTAAAATAAAGGACAGCTTTGTTAATAAAAATTTCGATAAGTTTAAGAATTAAGATTTTTTAAATTGTATTTTAGATTTAAAATCTTGGGAATAAACTTGGTTTTGATAATTATATGGAATTAGAAGAAATTTTATTTCCCTTGGAAAATTAAAAAATTGTAAAATAATTAATGATTGGAAACACCCTGCAACTGGAATTCAATGAGCTCTCTTGCTCGTTGTCAGAGGATTCAGTGTCAAATTTGTCTTGATGTGCTCTGAGCTCAGTTCTACGGAGAAGGTCTTGAACCCTGGCAGCTGAGATTTCATGACCGTATTTGGGTTCATTCTTGAAGAGGACAATTTACCCCCTCGAGGTTTAAGGTTGAACTGGTATGGTAGGAGGATTTTGGTCAGTTGAAGGATCAAATTGAAGGGTCTGCAGGTTTGGTTGGAGGGTCTGGTTTTGTTGAAGGATCTTGGTTAGTAGCAAAGTCTGGTTCTGTTGAAGGATCAGGGTTGGTTGATGGGTCTGGTTTGGTTGGAGGATCTGGTTCAATTGGAGGATCTTAATTGATTGGAGGATCTGGTTAGATTAGAGGATTAGGTGAGGTTGGAGGATCAGGTGCGGTTGGAGGATCAGGTGCGTTTGGAGGATCAGGTTTGGTTGAAGGATATGGGTTAGTAGCAGAATCTGGTTCTGTAGAAGGATCAGGCTTGGTTGAAGGGCCTGGCTTGGAAGGAGGATCTGGACTAGTTGAAGGATCTGGTTTGATTGGAGGATTAGGTTTTGTTGGAGGATCAGGTGCGGTCAAAGGATCTGGATTGGTTGAAGGATCTAGTTTGATTGGAGGATCAGGTGTGACTGGAGGATCAGGTGGGGTTGGAGGATCAGGTTTGGTTGAAGGATTTGGTTTGGTTGACGGATCTGATTAAGTTGACGGATCTGATTTGGTCAAAGGATCTGAATCAGTTGCAGGATCTGGTTCAGTTGAAGGATCAGGTTTGGTTGAAGGGTCTGGTTTGGTTGTAGTATCGGATTTCGTAGGAGGATCTGGCTCAATAAAGGGATCTGGTTTGATTGGAGGATCTGGTTTGGTAGAAGGATCAGGTGCTGTTGAAGGATTTGGTTTGGTTTAAGGGTTGGGTTCAGTAGAAGGATCTGGCTAGGTTGAAAGGTCTGGTTTGGTAGAAGGGTCTGGTTTGACCGGAAAACATGGTTTGGTTGAAGGATCTGGTTTGGTTGAAGAACAGGTAAGCCCAACCGACAATGACTGGTGTTCCATAACACTGGCACACATGTAAAAGACCAATTTTCCGTTTTCTTTTATTCTTTTTTAAATTTATAAAAATTTTATAAAATTGTTTAACTTCTTCTCTAAAAAATAATAAAATTTAAACAAATAAGGATTCAGCTTTGAAAAAATTATATTTTATTTTCCGAGTCGTTTGAAAAATTAATCAAGTACATCATAAAATTAACCAGTTATAACCACAAAAATCTAACTAAATGTTCTTTTTAGGAGATATTGGCAAAACTCCGTATCGCAAAACTTTAACTTCAGGCACAAAGGAATTGAGTCTTTGGAACAAAATCAAATATTAAAACCTCAATATCTTTAGAACCCGATGTTGTAAACCTTTGATATTTCAAATTCAGATTATTTGATCTAACAGAATTCACAGTTTGAAATATCTAAGGTCTGCAACATTTGGTTCCAAAGATATAGTGATTAGAAAATCAGAGTTTAAGGCAAAGACTCAATTCCTTTGTTAATTTTATTTGATAACTATTAATCTCAAACAATTTAAGGATGGCCATTCTAGGTAATAATCTAGAGAGAACGAGAACTTTCAATTTTTATTCAAGCCTGAAGATTTAATACGGTGAGTTTATGTCAAAAACCTTCAAGGTTTCAATCTCCTGAACAATCCTGTACTCTCTCCTAAAGGATGCACGAGGTTTTATAGACTTAGTTGTAAAAACATTCAGAAGCAATTCATGCCCCTATACATTTTTCAAAATGTGTAATCTACAATAAATTAAAATAAACATCTTCCCTTTGTTTATATGCAAGCTGGATAGAAAAAGAAGCTGCACTAGAATGTCGTTTATATTATGTACCACCGTATCAAAAAATCATTTAGTGTAAGAATCTCTTGTAAAATGTTTATCCATTTTTATATTTCTTTTTAAGATCTCATATATTTATTATTTGCTAATCCATTTAAGGATTTAATCGGGTTTACATTGCATTACAAGATATAGCATTACATTTTCATAATTTTCATGATTTCTGGCAATCTTAAATCTAGGTTCGCCTTCGTTGGTTTTAGTTCTGGCTCAGAGACATCACAGGATTAGGTTCAGGTTCAGGGTGAGGATGAGGTTCAGATTCAGGTTCTGTTTCAGACTCAGAATCAGGGTTATGGTCAGGATAGGGTTCAATTTCTCTTCTTTTTGGGGGTTAAAGTGGAGGTTTCTTCATCACTTGTGGCGGTATCACACGTACAAACAATCTTAGGGGCTTTTTGGTACTCTTCTTTTATCCGTTTTGGTATGCAACAAAACATTATGATATTTTCTTCATTTTGTGATGTTTTTACTATATGTTTCTGGGCTCACTGGTCATGGGTTATTGAGAAAATGTCCAAAGGGTACAATTGATAATCCAACATCCTGAAGTTAAGATTAACTAACATTGAATCAGGATTAAAATTATTTCATATTAAATGGGATTTTTAAGATCTTTAATTCAACAGGTTCATTTTAGATCAGGATCTCTATTTAGACAAATATCAGAATATGCCAGAGATGGAAATTTAAGAAAAAGTATAAATGAGTTCAACCATGTATTTAGGTATTTAGGTAGAATTAGCAAACTCATTTACTGAAACTGTCATTTTCTTGAGGCTGAGGCAATTAATTCCAAAGGATGTTTTTAGCTTAAACCAAGTTTGAATTATACTGAATTTTAAAATCTCTCAGCAGAGAAGTACCATCTAATAAACCGCAATATTATTACCTTCATAATTTATATTGATCCAATTAATTAAAATTACATCTTAAAACGAAAATTATTATTTGAATTAATGTTGTAAACTTTAAAAATCTAAATATCTGGAGTGAAAAGGTTCATAATAACATAATACTAAATTATAGTCTGCATTTTTTGCTTGATCTATGACAGAACTCAAAATCATCAAGCAAAGTATCTGATCATCTTACTTTTATGTGACATATCAAATAAATAAATTCCACAATTGATTTTAAAAATACGTAGAATTTTTATGTTTTAAAGCATAAATCACGAAACAATTTGTGCAGCAAATAAAATGGAAAATTATGTGTGCAAAGCGTGCACTGTAACAAGGTTTCTTAAAAGAAATGTTTACTCTTGAAAGAAATGCATAATACAATACACAATAGTCAATACACATGTTTATGTATTTTTTAAACATTTAACCCAAGCTACTCTATTCAGTTTATTCTTTAAAAAAAACTATAACAAATAAGATACAAGTACTTAAAAATCAAGTTTTCAAGGATGTTGGACATTTTGATTTTATGTTCAAGGGTACAGTCTGTTGCACCGCACAGAGGTTCCTAAAAAAGTTACAGTGGTAGATTTCACATGTTCATTATAACAAAGACGCCGGAAACCATTTTGTACCTTTTCTGCTGATATCAGTTTAAATATTGGTATGTGAACTTGTGGATTGGATACTTAAAGAGACTGTTAAGGCAAAATGTAAGGGGTTTTAGACTGAAACCTAAGAACTTCAGGAGTTGATAGAGACCTATAAGAGTTCCATCTGATGTTGATATAAAACTGTGTCAAAATTACGATTTGGTAGATTTGGTATAAGCTTTTAACAGATCATATTCAGCAAATATGCAATCAATATGAAAACAACGATATCCCAGAGGAGCCAGAAAAATTCAGGTTTGCTTCTATCATTATTTGAATTTTATAATTTTTCATTTTTAACAGAAATAATCGATAATAATTGATACGTACTATCACGTGACCAGAACTACCACCAATGGCAGTGCAGTATCATTGTCAAGTGATACAGACGGAGACAAGTGTGAAAGGGGTATACCCCCTTTAATTTTTCCTTTATACAGTCCCTTTAATCTACGGTTCAGCATTATGAGTACAAGAAGTAACACAACTGAGGGGACACATGTCAATGAAAAGAAGGCTATAACACTCTCTTAACTGGACTGTAAGCGTAATGCCAGATTCACAACGGTACCCTTGAAACCTTCAACGGATCAAGGATGAGTGAGAATGCCGAATTTATCTGAATAAAAATTCGAGTGACAAACCTGCGAAAACACGAATGCCGGATAATTCTTAAATTTCTGTTCATGGAAGCCTTTAATGCAAATGCAATTGATAATATTGCAAATCCAACATGAAATCTAAATTTAACAGAATGCAAAAACTATCATGTAATTTGTTTACATATCGGTTTATGATGTTTAATAATTATTATAAAGAAGTTGAGTTATGACAAATTTTATCCGTTTGGGAAAATCTTAATTTGGCGAAGCATTCAGTCGCAGTATTTTGTTTTTAAATGAATAAGTGCGTCTAACGTTTTTCCTCAGAATATATATAAGAAATAATGCTTTGTGAAACAAAGACGATATAGAAGTCATAACTTAATTCTAAAGTATATGGTAACCACTACACCAAATATCGCATTCTCTTGGAAATGTGCTCGTTATCCAGTTAGCGGCGCGCCTATTAGAGGACGATCTATCTAACTTTATAGAAATATAGCAGTATAATATTTACCCAAGCAGATTTTCTATTTTGTTTAGCTGAAGTTTGAGCTGTTTTTGATCCTCTAGTAAAACTTCAAGGTTTTCCTGTAAATTTAAATACATTTGTTTAGATTTACCTTGTCATAATAACGGAGCCAGCTTACAAAACGTTTCCCAATTAAAACTAAATATTTCCTTCCAAAAATTTTTCCCTTAAAAAATTTCCACCACATGAAGGTTGATTCCACTTAAAATTGTATTCAATTTTTCAAGATTTAAGAAATTAAGCCGGTGCTAAATTAAAATCGGTTTCTGGCAGATTTAAGCCGCGGCTCAAATTCATTAAATTCGGACACAGATCGAGTTCTAATATAGTTAAAATAGTTAGAACTGACGAGGGTCTACCTAGACCGAAATATACTTTATCAACTCTATGAGGTTTTGTTTATCATCAACACCAATTTTTAAATAAGAATCGGTTTTTTGAATTTTGACCCCCTTAAGACCCCAATTTCATGGAAATAACATTTCTATCTTGTCAAAAGGGTTTTAATTTTTTTCTTCAAAAATAAATATTTGAGGTTTGGGGTCCAACATGTATGTTGAGTTTATTTTTGCCACATTTTAAAATTTTCTTTTGCAAATTTATCGCTTTGATGAGATTTCAAAATCCATCAAAGATTTTGATGCAGGTCTAAAATAAAATTTGTTTTAAAGAATTTTTAGTATTACAAAATTACTCTTTTTATCGACCAACATTTAAAAAAAATAAAAATAAAAATTTGGTGGTTGTCAATGACCTGAAAACCTAAAATTGTTTTGGAAGAATCTTTTTTTTGTTCGTCAAATGGGCATTCCTTCTCCATGGAAAGACCCAAATGTAAAGACTAGGTAACAGCTTTTATACGCAATCAGTCTAATAAATACACCTTAATCGGTCTAATAAATACACCTTAATCGGTCTAATAAATACACCTTAATCGGTCTAATAAATACACCTTAATCGGTCTAATAAATACACTTTAATAGGTCTAATAAATACACCTTAATCGGTCTAATAAATACACCTTAATCGGTCTAATAAATGTATAGGATTACTAAATTATAAATAATATTTACTTGACCTTTTTTATAGTTTTTATATCCTGTGAAATAACTCTCTCCCATATCCGATTTTTGGAAACAACATCATCCATGTTAAAGAAAGACTAAACAAGATAAATATTGGTAAACATTAACTAATAAGTCAAGAAGTAAATTGTCAAGTCTTAAAAGGCCAAAAAAAGTTAACAATTGAGATTTGTAATTTGAGAGCAAAAAGATTTTTATAACAGGTTTTGGTTGGTATTTGCCCCTGGGCCGGGATCCGGATCCAGGAAGCCAAAATGTTGCGGAACCAACGGATCCGGTTTCCTACCACTGGTTTAAAATGTTGTGGTGTGTCAAGCTAGGAGGGAGATAATATGAGAAGAGTCTAGGGTTTATCCATACCTCTCAGTAAATAAAAAAAACTTAAACAAATTATACCTTAGATCTCGTCAGATATTGTTGGCGAATCTTAAATAATGTCAACCAAGACAACCCCCAACTTTTCTCTATCTCTAGCACATACTCCAACTAAAAAAGTTTAAAATAAATTTGCTTAGCCACCAGACTTATTTCACTATTCTTTTCTACCTTCATTTTAATCTTCTCTAAATCTGCATCATCCAGAAAGGTTTTTATATCGTCCACTGTTAGGCCAATTAGTAGGTTTAGTGTGATTATAGACAACAAAACAAAAAACACCACAAACACTAAATAAAATCAATTAGATCGAATACATATACATTGATACTATCTATGGGGCAAATTGTTCTGGGACGAGTGCTTATTCCCAAGACCCACTCGACCCAGGAATTGTCTTAACCCACCTTAAATCCTGGCATGGTATTAATAATAAAAAAATAATATTTTTAAATTTTTTTTTTGTAGCTTTTTAAACAATATTGGTTATAATAAGCCACACCTGCGTAGGATATTTCCGGAAAAGGAACTGGTCCATTTCCGTCATTCTTCCGAAGAAAGATATTTTCATAATCAAACTCTCCGGACATCATTACCACCGTTTTTATGAGTGCATCAGAAACATTATGGAACGGTTCCTAAATTATCAGTACTTTCAACCATGCATGTTATTTGATATTTATTTATTATATATTATTAAGTTCTACCTGATATTCAAACAGCATATGAAAGCCAAGAGCAAAGGCTATTACGAATATGAGAAAGACCAGTATAAAGGACATAAAAGTTCTGAGAACATCATGGAAGATGATTATGTAGCTTCCGATTACTGGAAGCTGTCGCATGTAAGTCAACAAATTAAGCCAAGCAATCGTGATGAGCACGGAGTTCATTGCATACACCTTGCACTAAAACGTATTTCAAGCTTAAATCAGGGATTAAGAATAAAGGAACGTAAATGGTGCTGGTTAATATTAGCATGTGATGATGTGACACATATTTTTACATCCATTTTTCAAGGGCTTTTCAAATATGTAAATTTTAGATGGATCGTATTATAAAAAAAATATGGGCGTTTTTAGATTTTTTCGTCCACCGACCTGTACCCTACTCTATGCATTAAACAAAATTTTTTAAATCATCTCAACTGTTTTTTCTTATTATAACCTGTCTAAGATCCACGTTAGGATGAAGTTCAATCCATTTGTACTCATAACGATCTTCTTCAAAAATCATGTTATTACTTTTAATAAACCATTTTAACACAATTTAATAAACAAAGTGCTTATTACAAATAACTTCAGTAAGGAAAAGTTCAAAATCAGACCTGTCACTTCTGGATCGAATTAGTTTAAGTTTTTAGATATTTATTCTTAAAAATAAACGATATTTTAAAGTTTGTGCCTGAAAAAAGTTTAAGATATCCACACTGGAAATTTTGCTAATTTTGGAAAAATCTATAATTACAAAGTACACAATTTTATAACAAATATCAGTTATTGATTTAGCCTATATTGTATTCCTTTATCCCCCCCCCCCCCCGGTCCCCAAATCTCCTAACAAGTTTTCTTTAGTTGGAGCCATGTCAAAATCCTTAAATTACAAACTCCTAAAAATACAAACACCGGCCTTACCCAGCCTAAAAAAAGAAATTTTTAACTTTTAATCACTTTGAAGTTTCTGGAGATTGTCTTTCCCGCAATTTATAATTAAGGAGTTTTTCTGAATTACCTATAAGTGTGTAGATGGTTACAGTAAAAATAAAGAAATCAAGACATGCTGCATATGGAATTCTTAATTCATGAACTCTCAGGCCATTCACAAACTAAAACATGTGTAAAGTAAATTCAACGTCTCGAATATTTTAAAATTTTTTTATGAGTTTTCTGAAGTTGTGACCTTAAAGAAGTCTTTATATTCTTGTAAAAAGAAGAACTGAAGGGCTCTGAACACATGAACTCGATAAGTTTAGGAGAAAAAAATAAGTTTTAAAAACGAAGGTGATGATAATGATTAGAAATTATGTATGCACTGAAAATTGTAATGAAAACCATGTTTTTGTCACGAATATATCTTTGTAACACGATGTCAGAGACCTTTGATATTTCAAATTACTTTAAATTCAGTTAGATCAAATAATCGAAAGTTCGAAATATTAAAGGTTTACACTACCAGGTTGCAAATATATCGGGATTAGCACATTTGAGCTTGTGACAAGGACTTCGAGTTCTTTTACATTTACAATGAATATGCAATTAGAAAAAAAATATAAACGTAGTAGACAATTCTCGATTAATGTTCCTAAAGGTAAAAAACACCACCAATAAGAGCCATGATACATTATTTATATCATCTCTTCGCTCCTCTTCTTCCAAAGTTCTGTTAGAAATCAACTGGGTCCTGTTTGCTCTTAGAAAGTACTCCGAACAATCATAGAATTCCTGAGAAATTAACTATTTCTTAATAGTGTTTATAGATAATGACGCATAATTTATACAACATAAATCTTAGGTTAATAACTCATACATAACGCGGCCGAAGTGCATGACTCCTTAAATAAGTTATCCCTACAGAGGACGGGTGTATTTTTTGGTAACGTCAATTTGGTAAGGACAAATTGGTAATGACAATTTGGTAATGCCAACTTGGTAAGGTGACAATTTTGTAACGACAATTTGGTAAGTACGTAAAATTGACAACCAGGTATATAACTACATAAAAGTGACTATTTGGTGACTGAATATAAGGTCTACAATATCAGGTTGTAAAGATATAGGGATTAGTTAGTTCTAAGTTCCTTTAAAGTCTAAGGAACTTTTGTTAACCTCTAGTACATTAAATGTGTATTTAAAAAAATCTTTATCACTGATCAAACAAAACACAATAGACTGTACATGGGAATGTAAGAATAATTGATAAAAAAATATAATATTCTCATACTTATGTTTACAAGGTGTAATTGAATTAGGTTTAGATTAAATAGATTTAAAAAACAAAACGTCGATTACCAAATTATGTAATTAATTTTTAATTGCAAATATCTACACTTTTTTTATAAAAAATTTCACCTTACCAAATTGTCATTTTTGTGAACTTACAAAATTGTCATTACGAAATTGTCGTTACCATATTGTCGCCTTACCAAATTTTCATTACCAAATTGTCATTACCAAATTGTCATTACCAAATTGTCATTACCAAATTGTCATTACCAAATTGTCATTACCAAATTGTCATTACCAAATTGTCATTACCAAATTGTCATTACCAAATTGTCATTACCAAATTGTCATTACCAAATTGTCATTACCAAATTGTCATTACCAAATTGTCATTACCAAATTGTCATTACCAAATTGTCATTACCAAATTGTCATTACCAAATTGTCTTTACCAAATTGTCATTACCAAAAAGCCGCCCATCCTACAGAGGTCAAAACTTTTGTGTTGTGAATCTATCTTCAGAAAACCTACGTATTAATTTAATTTCTTTTGGATATCCGTGGCGATGGAAATCTACAGTGTTAAGCACTTTTAACTCTCATATTCAAAAGTTGTCATACTAGATATCAAGATCAAGCACTGATGTAGAATAACGTCATTTCACACAACCACTGGATATCTAGAAGGAAGTAATTTAATTTGTATGGGTGCAAAAGATATAGATAACTTCTTGATCCAGTAAAGGGAAAAAAGTATTGACCTCTGGGCATCTATTTAAATACTTTGCTTGTCTGTTTGTTTGTTTGTATCCAATAAACGTCAAAACGGTTGAACCGATCCGGCCTAAATTTTTTGTGGGACCTCACATGACCCAAGGGAAGTTTATGAATGATCAAAGTAAAAAAATAGCCTCCAACAAAAATCGACTTCCATAAAATTTTGAAAATCCCCAACATTTTTTTTTCATAAAATCCGCGAAGTTTTTTGTTTTTGTTTTGCAATGTCCACAAAGAGAAAAATTTTACAATTAAAACAGAAGATGGGCGCGAAGGGCGCGAAGCGCCCTGAAAACCTAGTTCAGATTCATATTTGTTCTAGTAATTTCTCCGTCTTGCAGTGATACTTTTCTAAAAGGAAGATGCTTACTGGATATTCTGCAGGGTTTGGAATGGTTAGCGTGTAGGCTGTTAAAGTTGCGAGAAATGATATATAGAATAGAAGGTTGAAGTAGTAAAGCTTCCTTCCCACTTTAAACCACTTGTATCTGATCAGAGACAAACATAAAGGATGCCTTAGCAAGTCCTAAATTATTAAATTAAATTTAAATACATAAAAAAATATTAATTAAATTTTCCATTTTTTAAACTACACCAACAACATTTTACACATGTTTCTAATTTGTGCTTAAAAACTTGCTTAAGGCGCAATTTTTTACACTAAAATGTCACGTTTTAAGTACAGTGATATTCTAAATAACCCGGAATAATGTAAATTGGTTGATGAATTCAAAGTCGTCTTTGACCTTAGAAATAAATTGCAGCATTTAACGTAGGTAACCTAGGATTTTAGCAATATTTCTTATATTTCCAAAATGTAGTCTGCAATTTTTGTGCTTTCATAATTACTGAAGATAATAGTGATTTCATTCCGAATGAGCCATTTTTATGGTTTTATTTAATTAATTTAAATTTAAACAAAATTCTTAATATTTTTGGTATTTTTGAGAGAGAAAAAATGCCAGACTACAATTTATAAATGGCAAGATTAGGGCAATTTTGTGATTATTTTTTTCCGCAACTAATATTGTTAAAAACAGGTTTCCAATAATGAATGATAAAACTAATTCTAAGATCAATCTTGATAATTTTTATTTTTTCTGATTATTCTAAATATCACTGTATGATATGCTCCATAAATTCCATTACCCTTTTATTCTCTCTTGACATGACCATTAGTGGATGGTTCCACATGACTGCACTGTGATCTGTTGAGTATGGTTTATCAAACCCATCATCAGCATTATTGTTGTTTACCTAAATAAAAAAGCTCATCTGAAATTTAAGAGTTTAAACGTTTTTTGACTAATTATTTTATACATACCTTTGAAAAGTGTTCATATGTAGGTCTTTTCTTTGTATGCCAAATAGGTCCCGAATTAGTTCTATCTCTTTAAAACAAATCTTAGGAGAGATTGATGTTATTCGGTATGAGACGTCTTTAACAATTTTCTCCTTATAGACACAACAGATAGAAGTAAGATTAGTGGCGATCAAAAGCGCCTTTTTATCGCATTAAGCCTATACCCCCTTTCATTTTTGCGAACACTCCCTTTAACGTGACTTTTTGCCGCTCTTCTCTATTAATAATACAGGTGGATAATTATTCTCTTATTGTATGCAATATATATGTATATGTTAACTATTGGTACTACAAGTACATAAAATAAACAAGATGTAGAATTGTATTGAGACTCTAAAATCCAATCAAGCAGTACAATATATATATGTACATGTTAACTATTGGTACTACAAGTACATTAAATAAACAAGATGTAGAATTGTATTGAGACTCTAAAATCTAATCAAGCAGTACAATATATATATGTACATGTTAACTATTGGTACTACAAGTACATTAAATAAACAAGATGTAGAATTGTATTGAGACTCTAAAATCCAATCAAGCAGGACAATAAGTATAGAGTGTAACACAATTAAAAGCTATCAAAACTTTTCAGTTTCTCAAAACAGAATTTCTTCATTTTCTTCTTCTAAAAATAGGGAATGTTCATAAAAAGAGAGAAAAATAGATAGAATCACAAAGAAACAATTATAATATAATGTAATATAATATAATATAATATAGCAAAATCATGTGTATATTATCACGCTTATCGATCTATGTAAGTAAGAGGGAACAGAAAATAATGCCTGTCCGGAGGGGGGCTATATATATATAATTCCTTAAAAAAAAGGATTAAATTAGTTGAAAGATTTGCACATTTAGTATTTATTAAAGCAATTTCAACTTCACGTACTACTCAACATTTGAAAAGGTATTTTTTGTGTTAAACCAAAAAATTCCTTTTTGGTTTGAAGCGTTGAAAAATGTAATAGATCAGAAGTCAAAACTTGTGTGTATAATGGCGCAATCTGCAAAGCTTGATCTCGATATCCACTGAGACGACTTTTAAATTTGAGAGATAAGTGCTTGATCCCTTTATTTTAGTTATCCCTGAAGGTTACGATTACAATGGAAAATTCAAAAGGAATTAAATTAGTACACAGGTCTGCAGTCTGCACAAGGTGGAGATCAAGATTCACAATACAAACTCTGATTAATCGCGTTAAACTGTAATATATTAATATTTGCAACCTGTGTGTGAAAAGTTCAAAGTTTGAAAATATGAAAAGTTTACACCATCAGGTTGTTAAGATATAGGGATAGAAAAACTCAGTTTGTTGCGAGTAATCAGGTCCTTGCTAAATACAAGATAGGCTTTTTTAAAGTGAGTAGATGTTAAGTATTTTTTAGCTAACGATAACAGTAGAAGTTAATTTAGTTAATTTGTCGTCGTTGTTGTTTTGGGGATAAAAAAGTAAATAATTAATAGAACATTTTTTTTAAAAAGGAATTGAATCAGTGAAATTATTTCATTTAAAATAAAATTCTTTTTTAATATCTTAAATTATCACACTGATAAATTTTTGTCTTTTTTTGCTTTATTTAACCTCTTTAAGCGTGAGGCATAATCTCCTTAAACTAAATTAAGAATTTAAAATTTTCGTCTTATTACCTGTAGTTGTAAGTATCTTCAATAAACTCGAAGTTCATTTGTAAAACTTCATCTTCTTGCTTGACCTGGTAGCATCTTAAATATATCATTTTTCATGTGTAATATATAAATTTTCAGTGTACAATTACGTATACACCTACAACTCATTCATAAAACGAATAAAAAATCTAAAATTATTAGGTATTATGATTTTTTTTTTATTTCATCAGAGGCTGGGATTTAAAAACTTAGTCTTGAAATCTCGTCTAAACTCTAACTAAACTCTAATTCATCAAAAATGTAAAATCCTTTTTGCACTCATTCAGTTATTAAAAAAAATTCCCATTTGTCTAAAAAGTTTATGAAAAGATGCGTCTTGAACCGCTTAATATTGTCCATTTAATACCCATCTTGATTTATTTTGACGACGTTTTTTTTTTGAATTACCTCAGTGATTTCATTTACGTAAAAAATAGAAAAAATCTGAATGAGTTTGAAAATTATAAAAAAAATTAAATCCTTATTTTAAAATGTATTTAAGAAAATTTTAGAACTGTTGCAAGGTAGAATTAAGCATTTTTATTAAAAAAAAAGTGCCTAATAGACTTGTAAAATTAATGATGAAAATAAAAACAAACAGTAAATTTACCATAAATAGGATTACATAAAAGGAAAAAAATGTCCGTTTTCATTGAGATTTTTTATAAATCCTTTCCCCGGTGCAATATTTTTAATTTGTTACGTTACGCAAGGTTATTCAATTAGCTTATTCAATTGAAGTAATATTTTCTTTGTCTTTAATTCAAACCTATCAAGAGCAACTTCAGCTAGGTCTGGATACTTTCTAAAATAGATAAGTTAATTCAAAAATGCTGCGTCGATAGAAGAATTTTTCGAACATCATAAACTTTTTCTGATACCTAATAAGAAGTCTCATAGGCGTGTCTAGAATATCCTTAGAATAACGGAAGCCTTCAGCAATCTTATACTCAACTATTCTGTATACACATATATGTTTGCTTGGATTTAATTATTTTACAGACAGAAATTATCTTACGAAACCTGTAAACATTAGTTAGTTAATATGTTCATTTATTTGATAAAGCAAGAAAAGAGAATGTTTGTTGTATTTCTTGAAAAGGGGAGATAAATTAGCTCCACATACACGGCAATTGACACTTTTCTACAGGCTGCGTTTGGTCCTTAAAATTGATATAGAAGGCTAAACTTTTGCATACAGCCTCTCCATAGAGCACGAAGAAAATTTGAGATCGGAGGTCAATGACCTCTATTTTGACCTCCATGAAAAAAAATATGGGAAAATATCACTTTTTCCCCTCTAATTTACTTATTTTAAGTTACTCAGACATGTTTTCATATTTTTTGCTACTCCATAAATCATGTGCTGATATTGACACATATATCCGACCTCCATGCCAGATTTACCTCCCTTTAATAACGACCTCTAAAATGGTCAAAATATTAAATCAATGTAAATTGGTCATGTGAAGTATCAAATCATAGGTTTTTTTGGTGCTCTAATTCCATTCTGAGACCTTTTTTTGATCTCAGACGATCCTGGAGGTCGTGACCTCGAGATATTAATAACCTCTGGAGGTCAAAAAATGAAATCAATGAAAAAATTTCATGTAAGGTAACAAATCATAGGTTTTTTGGTGTTCCTATTCCATTCTGAGACCCCTTTTTGACCTCAGATGATCCAAATATTAATGACCTCCAGAGGTCTTACGATGAAAACAATAAAGCCAATATACTACATAGTATTTTCTTTCTCATGTCTGGAATATGCAGAACTAGCAGATTTCCTCTCAATTTTCTTAAAAAACTAAAATTGAAAGGGTTTGCAAAAACATCTTTACTATTCAATTCTTTTAACCATTTAAAGGAAACAACAAATCAGTTTTAAAACTTCTCTCTGAAGCATGAAGTCCTTGTTGATTCTATATTATTAACATAGAAGAATTAATAACATTAATAACATTTGATACCTCACATGTCTTATTTTTATTGATTTCATATTTTGACCTCCAGAGGTCACATTGATATATAGAGGTCACGACCCCCAGGATCATCTGAGGTCAAAAAGGGGTCTCTGAATGGAATCGGAACATCAAAAAATCTATGATTTGATACCTAACATGACTTATTTTCAATGATTTCATATTTGACCTCCTGAGGTCATTAATATCAGGAGGTCACGACCACCAGGATCATCTGAGGTCATAAAGGGGTGAATGACCACGGATCTCAAATTATCTTCGTGATCTATGTGGATGACCAAAATTAGAGGCTACATGCAAATTTCAGCTTACAAAGTGTCGAATTGCACCCGACCCCTTTTAACTTGCAAAATTAGAGAACTATGGTCAAGAAGCATTTTTTTTGCTAATGGGATAATCAAGCATTCAAACAGTAATGCCACAAAAAGAACTTAAAACAAAACTGTCAGCAAAAAAAGTATCTTTGAAAATTAAACTTTCTGGACAAAATATGCAGAAACACTCGTAAAACAAGGGTATTTTCTCTGCCTTGAAAATTCTGATCTGTAAATCTAAATGTCGTTCCTGGGTGAGACTTAAGGCTTGTTGCTTGCTGCTTCATTTTTTTTTAAAGGTCTCTAATTTTTCATCCTTTTGTGTTATTATTCCCCTTCTGAAATATTAGGAATTTAACCAAATCTATACGTCAGTTTTCATGAAATTAAATCTTCCCTGCAGCTTCGCATTACATACTTCCATTCCTTACTTTGCAGAATATTTAGCACCATCTCTCTGTAAAATAACGAAAAAATGTAAATTTTCATTTTTTAACGTTTCTAATTTTTTTTTATTACTTTTGATTTTTTTCTATAGCAAGTTCTAGAACATTTCTGTCCTTGTAATCTTTGAGGGCAATGTCAGCACCGTGTTGCACCAGTGTGTTGTACACCTCGCAAAACCCATTTTTTGCTGCCAGGTGTAAAGGGGTTGTCTTATTATTGTCCTCAGTATCCACATAGTTCTTGCAGTAACCTACGATAATCGCAATAACATGATAAGTTGATTTCCAATTATTATTTTCATAATGTGGCTGAAAGGTGGCACTGTTTTAGGTTTCTGAGAGTTGAGTTTCGTGTGTTGTATGTGCTCCTTAATTTAATACAACTTAATGTACAGCGAGAATCAGAAAACTGTGGAATAGGAAGACGACATTAAATCAATAATTAAGTGTAATTGATGCTGTTACACAGAAAATAGTTTTAATTGTGACCTAATAAATCACTTTTTAAGGGAAGTGGGTCATTTTACTTTAAAAAATTACTTCGCCTTATGTTCATTAAAATAATTAAAGTTATATTTTGAATTTACAAGTCGTCTTCGTTTTTCAGAATTTTTTACTAGGCTGTTTTGGAAATCCGTTGCAGATTATTAACATTTACAATTGACTGAAATGGAGAAAAATAAGATCGACTTAGTTTTATGATTCACCCTGCCATTTTCATGAACTTTCATTAAAAACATTTTATTTAAATTTTTTGTTAAGCAAAGAAAAACATGTTTACCGAGCACTAGCTTTAGACATTCAATATTTCCAGAGCTGGCTGCACAACTGCACACAAGATATCATATGAACATTTATTTAAAATGTGATTATATTACCTCTTAGTTTTACATGTATCTTTTCACAAAAAAAGGTTAATGGTCATTTGGTCAATAATCATATTCTAATATTCCTGAGGGGTGTCCAACCGAAACTATTCTTGTCTCTATAATAGTATATCATAAATCATAAATCTTTATTCTTACAACGAATTAAATTACCGTATGCTTAGACCACGCTTAAGCAGAAGTTCTACAATACCCGGTTTCAGATTAGTTCCCGTCTTGGTCGCTAGATGTAGTAAAGTATTGGAATCCACGTCCTTTAATAAATTTATGAAATATTAAATATTATTGCTGAAAAGTTGATTATCTTTGTTAATTTTTTTAAATTGTAGAAAAAAGAGCTGTTTTTTTAAGATAAACTGTTCAGAAAGCGGCATAATTGAGAAATATTTAATAGATATAATAGTGTAGATCTTTAAATGATTACTTTTTCCTGAAGGAGACGAAGATCACTACTAGAGTTAAGTTCTTTATCGAGAAAGCATTTAACAACAAATTGATGTCCATGAATTACAGCAAGATGAAGAGGTGTGTAACCTAGAAGATTTGAAGGGACTTAAATTTTGATTTTAACTTTAATTTGAGCAGAGCAGTTTTAAATGCATTATATACAAACGAAAAAAAAAATAATATGAAATATTAACTTTATGTGAATGCGTCGAAAAATAATCGATTACTATAGGTTCTAATATCTGAATAATTTTTTTGAAATTAAATTGATTTTTTTACGATCCAAGTGATATATTGAAAATTTCTTAATTTTTATGGGCGCTACGTTTTTCAGCATAAGTCGTTTTTAACAATTTTCTCCTTATATATGCAACTTAACCGATCACATGACTCCAAGATAGGGTTATGGCTTTATAATTATCGTTTTATGGGTGCTTTGTTCTTCAATTCTTAATTAAGATAAAAGTTATGCTTAGTTTTACAAAGGAAAACTTTTACAGAATAAGTTTTGAAATATTGGAACCTTCCATAGATAAAGATAGATTGCGCATAAGACGACATTTTTCATCTTGAAAGATATAAATGTACAGAGATGTCTAAAAGATATTCCTATTATATAGATTAACTAGGTCGGTTGTGAACATTGGCTGTTCTTATGTCATTGAGTACTTGTGGTGTACATGAGTTCTGTAGAGAGAAATTTAAGTTAGTTTAGTCCTTCTCATGTCCTTCTTCAGTTCTCGTCAATATGATATATTGCTCAGTGAAATATTGTTGTTCAAATAGTTCCATTCCCGGCATTATTTTACACTCTATTATGAAATCCATTAAAACACCAAACCACCCCGCTTATCATTGAAGTACACCTTGACCCCTAGAAATATGAGTTCGCACACTACAATTCTTGGTGATTTTGCGTACATAAGCTATCTATGTTTATTTATTTATCTATGGAACCTTCACAAGTTGTTGTGGTGCCTTCAAAAAGTTCTTAACCTTAAATAAAAAAAACTTTTAAAAAACTGTAACTGTATACTATATAGGAACAATTTTATGCAAAAAAGTGTAACTTTATAGGGAATGTAACCTTATGGGAAATAACCTTATAGCAAATGTAATTATATAATGTGTAACCCTAGATAAAACTAGATAAATGTAACTGAGCCTAACACTATTGATGACACTATGTATATTGCCTATTCTTGGATATATAAAACCTGCATCATTTTTCATGTTGTAATTTATTGTAGAGTAGTTCTTTAGCAGCTCCCTATAAGTATCAACTTTATTAGAGCTTTTAATCTTTAATAGTCCCATTTACTCATATATTACCTAAAATCTTGTCCAAGAGATCCTGTTTGTGCTGCTAAATGAAGAGGGCAGTTTCCTTTAAAGTCGCGATCCAACAACATTCTTCGCAAAAGTCTTCTTCTTTGAAGTATTTTGATTACTTCCTTTAAATATATGTGTATTTTTTAAAACTCTCTACCAGTTTAGGAATAGAAAATAGAATCCTTTAGTAATCTATCTAAATAATAAAACAAGACATTCGTATATATATATGTTGCGTATAGCCGACCAAACGGCTGGACCGATTGGGCTGATTTTTTTTGTGCACACTTATGGGTGGCCAGGGATGTAATAGGCTAAAAAATTCAATTTTTTTTCCCACGAGCAACGCTATGCCCTTCAGTTAGTATGTATATCTTTTATACAATAAACAACATTTCGTATATATGTTGCGTATAGCCAAACAAACGGCTGGACCGATTGGGCTGAAATTTTTTGTGGAAACTCATGGGTGGCCGGGGGGGGGGGGTGTTATAGGATAAAAAGAAGGCTAAATAAGATTATCAGATATGTATGTTTATTGCAAAAAAAAACTGGAGAAACAACATTTGAAGGAGAAATAGGATGTATTTAGTTTTCAGAATTTAAACAATCAATTTTTATTTACTTGAACCAAAGAAAAATAAATTCTGTTGGTCAAAATATCTAAGTTTAAAATATCTATGGTTTAAACTATCAGGTAAAACGATATTGCAACTAGGAAATTTGAGTTTGTGGCAAAAACTCAGTTCCTTTATTAAATAAGCGAGAAGTAATACTTAGTTGAATCACTACACAAGAGAAGTAATTTTTGCTATTCATTACATCTGGCCCCTTCTTAATAATAATTAATTATAATTAATAATAGTCCTCAAATTGATAACAAACTTCAACTTTTCAAGCCATTTTGAACGTATTTTTATACATAAATCCCAAATAAAAACTATTTTAATGTTACAGAGGACATTAGTTCCAAATCTAACACTTGGCCCATTTCTAACACTGAGTGTTAGAAATGGGCACAAATTGAAAGACTGGGTTTTAGGGATATCGGACGAGGACAACAAAGTTATAATAGGAGTTCTTTTTATATTAAATCTCTTGAAGGTTTTCAAGACAATGTCAGGTTTTCCATTTCCGAACATATATCCTGAATTTTAAACATTGTAGCGTTTTCGAGACAAAACCCACTTTTCCGTTTTTGAGTATAATCCGCCTTTCAGAACATAGCTAACTTTCATGACTTACAAAATAAATCACTGAAAACAAAAATTATCTTATGAAGACTAAATTAACTTCTGAATCATTTCCAGAATCTAAGTTTCCACATTTTATCTGTTAAATTAGAGTATGGATGAATTATTTTCAAGCATTTTAAACAAACAGTTTCCCGCATTTCTAGCTAGTTATATCTATCTTGTTTTTAATCTTTGTGACAGAAACAATCTCAAGAACTGACGAGGATCAACCCAGATCGAAATATATTTTCAATAAATGTGGAACTAACATCTACTTTTTTTTTACTCTAAAGAGGTTTAGTCCATCACCATCACCGAATTTTAAAGTTTTATCTATATTGTAAGAACAATTAATTGCTATTATAATATTTTAATTTCTTAATGCTGTAATGATTTTTAAATTACAAAGGAACTGTTTGTCTTTATTATCTATTTTGTTTATATTTTACCTCATCAAAATTCTTGTTTTGTTACGTAAGTGCGTAAATGATTGAAAATTGACATTGATATGAATTCTGGTAATTGTCTCAAAATAAGGATATGTTCCGAAAACGCGACATGAGCTGAAATCCCGTAATATGTTTCAAAATGAAATCAAGAATAGAATCATCAAAGACTAATTCTCACGCCTTATTATTAGTTTAAAATTGACATTCATTGTTTTAATATATAGTTTTAGCCATTTTTTATAAATATATGGATTTAAAGATAAATACTCTTGAAAAAGATAACTTTGCAGATTTGGCCCAGTGTTAGAAATTGCCCAAGTGTTAGTTTTGGAACTAATATCCCCTGTATTATAATAATGTGAATTGTTTGTTTCGTTGTAAGAATATAGATCAAAGAACTTACCTTAAGTCCGTCGGAACATTCCGCTTGAATCGCGTAATGCATGATATTTCTGCCGTCATTGTCTATAATCTTCAATTCATTGACGCTGTAGAGTTTTAGTAGCATACTAATGAGAAGGTTTCATTAAAATGAGTAGTTAATGTAAAATTAATGACTATAAGATATACAACAAGGTGAAAGCTGAAAGGTAGGAAATCAAACTAAAAAAACCATTAATTTTATATACATCATGATATTTTTCTAGGGGGGGGGGGGGGGAAAAAAAATGAGCCAAATTAAAAAATTTCCCCCCCCCCCCACAGAATACTTATTTACGCCCCTCGGTACTGGACAGTACCGAGTGAATGCATATACAGTACAAGTTGTATAGCTCGGATCATTCATCTTTTAGAGCTGTGTGAGAAATATCATTGAAAAAATTACCAATCTAACTTTTTAATGTGACCCTTTGTATTACATATTTGCTACGTGTTACATTTAAACAGATTTTCAAAATTATTTAAGAATTCAGGCTTTCAGGAGACTCCACTTAAATCTGAGAAGTTAGACATATTTCGAAATTGTATTATTTAAAATTTAACTTTTATTACACTATGTAAATTGATTTTGCTTGATTCAAGACTCACATCTTCTGTCAGAGAAAAAGTTTTGCATAATTTAATCAAAAAAAATAAAACTGATAGCAAATAAAATAATAAATTACATAAGATTTAATAGATTTTTATGACGCCTTCTTGAAGCTAAAAATCCTAAAATATATTTTTTAAAAAAGGATAATAACTAATAACAAGGATAATAAGATCTTGGAAACTTTTATAAGATGTCATTAATATAGTCTTTTCAAAATGCAAGGTTTTTTAGCGAACTTTAATGCATACGTGCCCTTTACAAAAAAAATCATTTTATTGAAATCATAAATGCAAAAAAATTAAGTAAATTATTGCTCTTGTTTCTTGTTTTAAATTTTGCGAGATATTTCAATCTTACATACATATAAAAATGCCTTGGTAAATTTATAAATCATATTTCATTGTCCAACTAGTCTGGAACCAATTCTGCTTAAGTAGAAGAGGTAGATCTTCATGAATAAAAAATAGGCACAAATTAAAAGACTGGTTTTATAAGATTCCTGCCCTTATCGAGAGTAAAAGTCGAAAATAAAAACGATAATTTTATTAAGCATGACTTTTAGGCAAAAAAACTGAAAACTACAACTACGTAATTGAGCAGACATCAATTCAGATACAATCATTAAAGTCTTTTTTCTTCTTGCTCGAATATATTTTTTCTGAAATTTGGAAATATCTGTGACACATTAATCTAAAATGAACCACAAGCAGACATATTTTAATATAGGAACATATAGGTACACTTACACATTAAATAGCCTAAAATGAAATTACTTGAATTAATTTCAAATTTTCTTTTTTGGAAGGAATTAAAATTAAATTAAGATTTTTGAAGAAAGGTTAATTTTTACTTCTAATATAAGTTGTGCTGCTCACAAATCATTAATTGGCTTTTAAACAGTAACAAAATCCTTCCTTGAAATCTCCTGATGACCACTGAGCAAGGCAATCATCAAGGGAGTTTTGTTGTGGTGATCCGCCAGTGAAATATTTGCCCCGCTACATTGGTTTAATTTTTAATCTTTATGGTTTTCCAAATACCCAGACACAAGTTTAAAATACACATTAGCACCATATTACAACTTAAATTTTACTGTGATTTCTTTTACTTGTATAAATTGGTACAAATGTGTATTAGAAACTTCAAGAGTGAGAAGGGTAAGCTAATTTTGTTTATTTTGAATTGAATTGATCAGCATTTTTATTTAAAAACTTTAAGAATAAGGATCCAAAGTAACGCCTAAATTTTAAAATTGAAGTGCAGTCAATAAGAAACTAACAACAGCTATTTCTTGTTTTAAATTTGGGTGATTAATTAGTTATTTTTTCATTTGTGTGCTTTAGAAACTTCTCAAATTTTCTTTAAATACTAATTAATACCCTTTCATTATACTTAAAAGTTATATATTATGTTTTATTGTTGCTCTTATTACCTTTGCTTTAAAACATCTACAACGTTTTTGTGATTGTGTTTTGACGCTAGGTAGAAAGGTGATCGTAACATTTTGTCTTGTTCGTCAATTATCTATACAATTACAAGTTCTCCATGTATATTCTTCTTTTTTTCCCAGCAAAATTTTGATAGGTTACCTTTATAATTTTTTTTACAACAGTAGACTGTCGCAATACTAGTTCCCATTTCTTTTTCGTTTTCTTCTTACCATCAACTTGGTCTGTCAAATTCCCACTTTTAAATTAAGCATTATTTTACAAATGTATAGTTTAAGTAAAATATGAAATAATCTTTCTTCAAGCTACCTTTGTAAGTCTTTGTACTGAAGGTTGCTGTCCTTAGCTAGTTCAGCAGTCAGTAACTTCATAATATCTGCATGTCCATATCTAACGGCAGTGTTTAAATTTTAACTTATCAATATCATTCCCCTTTCCTCTGTAAAATCCGATCCATCTACCTGGCACAAAAGTGAAGTGGGGATTCTCCAAACTTATTGGTAATTGCAAGTGACGCTCCATGATCCAGCAATAACTTAACAATGTCAAGCTTTCCACTGGCCACAGCAAGGAATAGTGGCGTTCTCTCTGCTTTGTCACCTATTCCGAAACTTAATTATTTAGCTTTAAATGAAAAAAGACATACGGTTAAATGGAAAACTAAAATTTGTTATTTAATTATCAACGTTCAGAAAGGTCAGAATATCTATGTTAAAAAACCGTAAATCCTTATTCTGAATGGAAAACTATGAAATGCTGGACGCTGGTATATTATATCAGCATTCAGCAGAGTTAGGAAGTCTGTCTTACAAAACCTCCAAGCCTGTGTTTGTTCAGTATATAGTATTTTTGTATATGTATATGTATATAGTATTTTTGTAGTTTCTCTGGAAATATTTTTTAGCAAACAATGTTAAGTTGTTTCTTTGGAAATAATTCTTATCAAACACCGTTAAATTTGTTTATTGTTTTTTTTTTACAAAACCACTGAAATAGGATTAAAATGTGCATTTGTGGAAGACGATACCTAGCCGCCTAAAACAACTTCCACAAGAATGAGATAGAACGGATACGGGGCATTGTACTTTGGATCTACACGTGTGATATTGATATTCACTCATGTTCTGAACCCTCTAGTAATAAGTTATAAGAAATATATATCCTGGAAGTTACTTTATGCGTTTCATTAGAGTTTGACCCACGTCCTCTATACATTGCATTTTTTTCCACATTTTTTTATATCAAAAAGAGTATAAAACATTTTAGGCAACCTAAAGAAATAAAAAAATATTTATTAAAAAATATCTCACTCACCGAAATTTATAACATCTGTGGCAGAGGGATGATCTAAAAGAACTTTAACACATTGTGTTTCACCCTTGCAAGCAAAGTGTAGAGCTGTCATTTGTTCCCTTGATTTCAAAATATTAGTTTATTGAAATTGCAATATATCTTCAAAGTTTTCTTTGTCTTAATTTTTTATTGTAACATATTTTAAAGATTTTTATTGTTAAACCTATTGAATGCTTTTAAATTCAGCTTAGAATTATCCAGCAGGAACTTCAGAATATGATCATGTCCATGAACTGCTGAAAGATGTAAACAAGTGTTTTTTTGTTCATCTTTACTCTGAAATGATTTACTCAGTTTTAATTATATTAGAGCATGTTCATGAATACCCATTACTAATGGAACTTACGTCAATTTTGATGTTTCCAACTTTAAGATCATCTAAGGTTTTCAGCTTCTTTACGAGATGTAGATTCCCTCTGTAGACAGCATGATGCAATATGGTGAAACCATATTTATCCTGGGGGATTAAAAAATGTTAAAGAAATGATCGATTCCTGTCTTTAAAGAAATATTTGACCTTAACATCTCTATATTTGGAATGAATGAGGAGAAACTTGATGGTTTCCCAAGTATTTTCTTTCATCTCTTTGCTCTAAATATGAAAGTCTTATATATTATTTCTAGAAATAAGGAATAAGGATACTCTATAATCTTTATGACCATCTTATTTACTGCCTAAAAGGACGGACCTTTATACCATGCACTTTTAGTGAAGCAATATTAGTGAAGTACTAATGAGGATGTACTTAAACTGAGGACATTATACAGAAAAAAACGCAGACCATGAGGCACATTTAGAAAGTAGTTTGACGAGGCACATACAGGACGTAAAAAGTATGTTTATAATAGTTTACATACAGATTTAACAACCTGCCCTCTCAGAACAACACCACTCATGTCTTCAGTTTCTTCCTCATCATCAATTTTACCATACCTTAAAATTTACTTAAATCTTAAATATTACTAGAAATTAAAACAATATTTAAATATTGATTTTTAAACTATAGGGTTGAACTCATGCAGTGCCGTAACTGAATTACATGTTGTTAGGATAATATACTTAAAACAATTTTCTATGTAAGCTAAAGCTTTGCATAAAATCAGTGGGTTCCAACAATTCAAAATAGACTGGGTAAACTTGGCAAATAGTCTTAGCAAGAGAACTTTCACAGAGTTGAATTCTTTGGAAAAATTACACACAAAATGTGTATGTGTAGACTGTGGTAAGTTCCAGCAAACTTTAACTGTAGTGTTTCAAAATTAAGCATCATCAAACTCAAGCTAAAACTACTATGTTTAATAATAATCAAAAAATTAATACTATATAGATATTGATATAAACAAATGATAAGAATATTATGTTAATAGAAATCGTATTAAGAATTACGTAGAATTACAAAATTTCTGTAAGCTTTAGTATTCTATTGTCTCTACCTTCTCCCCCCTCCCTACAGAAATACACTAACGGCTCGGAACTTATTGAACCATTTTGATGTTTGTTTTTACTAATGTTAGTCAAGACTTTACTTTAACTGCAGTTCTTTGCTTAAATTAATTACTTTTATGCTCGGCAATTCCTTCCTGTACGGTGTACAACTCTGATTATGTATAATTAGCCATTAAAGCATGATATACCTGGCTGCAAAATGTGCTGGAGTCATTTTGTTTTGACCAGTTGTTTCGGGATCACTTTTCAAACTTAAAAAATTGCAGAACTTCAGTAACCCCAAAAATAGAGACGCAAATACTGCATATTCATTGATGCTTGGGAGGAATTTAAAAAAATCATTGCCGTTGTCATGCATGGGGCGGCCTCCCCCTGAAGTTTTAACCATTTAAACACAATATGTTAGACTTAAGAAGCAATGTTATGACATTTTTCAATATTTATTAATGTATCTTGATTGGAATAACACATTAAAAATTATTCATGTCTCGAGTAAATATTAATTGTTTGATGATTTGAAAGGAAGACGACATTCAAGAGGAAATCACTTTTTTGTCTTTACCCCCTTTAAAATACATTTACTAACTAAATGTGTATTCAATATATGTAAACTATATAATAATTTTTAATGTTTTAACATTGTTTTTATGTCTAGCATTGTGTTGAAATGGTTAAACCTTCAGAGGGAGTCCGCCCAATTAATTTACTGGGTTTTGAATAAAAAAAATGTAATAACTTTTTAAACAAATTATTTCATTAAGCTCCAAACCCTAAATAAACCTTTATTTTTGGTCAAACTGTATATTTTTAATTTACCTTATTAGAGTTTTCACCATTTCAAAATCACTGTTCCTGAATTTTAATAAAATTTATATAAAACAGCATCAATCGTCTTTAGTTATCGTTCCTAGTATTAAACATTACTATTTAAGATAGGAGTTAATTTTCTTTAAAAAGAACAGCAGCCTGTGCCCCTTTTTGACTCCTAATTTAGCTTAATTAATTCCCCCGCCCTCCCAGCAATATCAGACATTAATTTCACATGTAGAAAATGATCTGCAAACCCCCCTTTAGCATCTGTTGAGCCGTAAAGAGATATTAAGACCAGTCTAGTCTTTATTATAATTAACTACTAGCTGAAGTGCCCGGCGTTGTCCGTGGAATTAAAAAACTCTTGAAAAAAATTTCGTTTGGCTAGCAATAGCTAACATATATACAAATATATATGTATATACTGATTGCATAAAAGCATGAAACAATTTGTTTATGAATAAAATTTTATTAGAATTAACAGTCTCTATGAGTATTCTTGTTTTCCGTTTATTTACTATTTAAACTTGTCTTTGATAAAACCTTAAAATTAAAAGTTTATTTTTTCCTAATCTAAAAACACTAATTAATATTTTTGTCAAAAATTAATCAAAGGAAAATACTTTTTAATTTTATTATTAAGCATTAATGTAGTTAATCAAACAAGTTTTATTTAAAGTACAACTAGAGTCAATGAAACTGAAAATTACAAAAAGTTTACAGGCCTAAAAGACACCACACCACGTCTTTTCAAAAGTTTTCCTAAAACCTGAAACGGATCAAAAATATGAAGAAACGAATCGAGAAATAGAGGACAAACTGAATTTTTCAAAGTTTATCCCTTTTAAGTTTTCGAGGGATCTCCAAAAATTCTTGGAAAAAGACGAAAATTCTTGAAAAGTCATTTTTTGATCGGTGTAAGTTCTGAGAGGCGTTTCCAACACGGAAACGATAGCACCCTCTAGTCTATTCAGAATCACTAAAGTGCGACCTCTACAATCAAAATAAGTTATATTTAATCTTTCTCTGGATTCAAAAATGTTGTGGTGATGTATAAAATAATAGTTTATATTGCGTGATACAAATTACACAAAACACTTTATCAACACTTATTGTATTTATTTATAGTAGATACCTGGCAGCATAATGTAGGGGAGTATTTCCAACATCATCCTTGCTGTTAACTGCATTAATATTGAAGATTTAAAATGGGAATAGGCTAACATACAAGAGACAGAATTCCGTTTGCCCTAGAATTTGCTAAGGACCTAAGTACAGCAAATATATTCTTACCGCTTTGTGGCAGCATAGCCAGTGAATTTTCCGCTTTGACATTTCTTTTAATAAAGTTTAATTAGAAAGTAAAGAGCTATATCTAGGGGGTGAGGGACTATTAGAGTCTTTAAATTGTTACGTCAAGCATTATGTCAGGAGTATAACAGGGAAGGGATCCTCTCGGCATGTACAAAAGAATGACCACAAGAAGATGGACGAGAGATGGTCACAATACACTGTAAAGAAATACTATATATAGGAGAGGCTTTGCACGAATATCATCCGACCTTGCTAAAATCTTTATATGAAAGTGTAGAAAGTCAAGGTAAAAAATGTCACATGTAAATATTGGCTAATGATTTACACAGGGTCAGGATATGAAAATACATCGTATGGCCCCAACCTATGAGAAGAAAAAGAAAAAGAAAAAGAAAAAGAGAAGTATAGTATTTTTGTATATGT
>NW_019396467.1:99622-119877 GCF_000591075.1 Eurytemora carolleeae | reverse complement strand
GAAGGTATCTAGTATATATTTTGCTTGTTTGTCTGTATTCTTTATCTAATAAACGTGAAAACGGCTAAAACGATCGGTCTCCATTTTTTGTAACAACTTACATGATCCCAGGGAAGGATTGGTCGAAATTGAAAAAATGTACATATAGAAAAAAATGTCGTTTTTGGAAAAAAAATCTATTAATCCGCGTGTACTGTTACTAGATGAGGGGCGCGAAGCACTTTAAAAGACTATATATTTATACTTTACTTGTTTGTCTGTTTAATTGTATCCAATAAACGTTAAAACAACTTAACCGGTTGGCCCAACATTTTTTAAGACAACTGACATGAATGGATGCTCAGAATTACAAAATTTGTCTCAGAAATATTTGGATTTTTTGAAAAATTTTAAATATTTACGAAAAAAAATAACTTCTCGAAATATTTTTGTTCTTGTCTTCTATTGTACGAAGAGAAAATGCACACAGACAGAGCCCCAATTAAAAGTTAAAATAGAAGATGGTCGCGAAGCGCCCAAAAAGTCTAGTATATGTATATTTTATATCATACGTTTCTGTTTACCTAGATGTTTGACTTTTCCGAGAGCATTTTGGGTGAAAAAAGAAACGTTGCCATCTCTTGCTGCCTGAAAAAATCAATAAGTGAGTTTAATCTTTAAATTCAAAGATTCAACTGTTGTAATATTTAATGATTCAAGTTAAAAAAAAATAGGTTACGCTTTCATTAGCGTTTGATAAAATATAAGCAAGACGCAAGTGTGCAGTGTGCATGTTCATTCGAAAAAAAACTTTAACCCTATTCCGATTCGGCTATTTTGTGTTTCAATCAATTTAATAATTTTAGACATCGAAACCAATTTTTTAAAAGATTAAAAATTATTAGTTTTGAAATGTATTATTAAAAGGGATGAAAAAACCGAAATCATGGATATATAATAGATGGATATATCATAGTCAAGGTTTGATGTAATTTTTTCGCTGGGTGTTATGCAGTACATTAGACATTGGACCCTGGAACTTACAATTTGTCTTTGGTTTTCGTAAAGTTAATTGGGGGGGATTTCCAAACACCCTTTGGTCAAAGATATCAAACATAAAGTTAAAGTGGTTACGTCTCCAAGCCTCCACCTTTTGGTTTCCACACCCCGCATTTTAGTCTCAAATAAAAATACATTTCGCTTTTACATCCATAAAAAATTTAAAATTTAGCTTTTTAAAATACATTAAAAAATCGAGAGGCACGGAAAAGGTTTCGCGGGGCTTGGAGGTCATTCTGCGTTTCACGAGGCTCCGGAGGTCATTTCGCGGGGCGCATGGCGGCACTGCACCCCCTCCCTCGTTGGCGTTGCTTTATATCAGGCTTTCATTTAATTTGTGTGTATGATAAAAAATTTGGGCTTACAAGTCATGCCATATTTTAGTGTCCTGCTGTTTATTCTGTCAAATGTGTTTTGGCAGTTGATATTGCTTTATTGCTTTACTAGCTTGGGAACCCAACGCTGCCCAGGTTACTAAAAGTTACTCCGCAATTTACCCGGATTTGAACGATTTTACCGGGTAACTAAGTTTTCGCTTTTAAAGTCGACCAAATCAACAATGATAATGTCAAAACCAAACTAAGAACATTCCCGTGGATCTCACGAGTTCCCCAATTGAAATTCAAGGGAAATCGGTCAAGGGGTTCCTGAGTTATGATCGGACAAACAAACAAAAAAACAGACAAACAGAGATTACAACTTTATATATATATAGATTCTTGTATACAATTAATTTCTATATTATCTATTATATTATATATTATATTATATATACAGATATTTACTTGTTATTGCTTGCATTAGCTTACTTTTTTAGTGGAAATAATTAGAGACAGACACCTCAGATATTAAGAGCAGAAATTGACATAACTTTTCTAACGCCATCAAAGAGATAACATTTTCCGAAAACCGACATAACCTCTTAAATATTTGCCTCCTAAAATGGTTTTTACTTTTTTGTCTATAAAAAAAATATTTTGTATAGTTGGGGACGAAATTACAGTGTCACCATGGAATAAGCCTAGTGTAGAAAACCAGACCATGGGGTTCCTGAATGGAATGGGGGCTATATACAGACACTGCATGTGCAGGGCGTGTTAGACTCATGAAAAGCTGCTTGACTGTGTAATTATGCATCTAGAACACAGGGAATAGAGTAAGAGAAAAGAGTGAGTTGTGGGCCAGCTCTCACAAGGAGAAGATGAAGAAATTCGCCAACTCCCCACAGTGGTAGGATGGACAACCTAAGAACCAGTCAGTCCAAAGGAATGGAAACTGCTTGGTTGTATCGGAGCTGTGGGAAAACAACATGTTGCCGGGAGAAATATATTACCAGAGGAGATATGTTGCTGGAGGAGATATGTTGCCTGAGGAAATATGTTGCAGGAGGTGATATTTTACTGGAGGGAATATGTTGCCGGAAGAGATCTGTTGCCGGAGGGGATATTATGTATTATGTATCTAGCCAAAGGAAGGTATCTAGCCAAAGGAGGTACCTAGCCTAAAGAAGGTATCTAGCCAAAGTAGGTATTTAGCCAAAGGAGGCATCTAGCCAAAGGAGGTATCTAGCCAAAGGAGGTATCTAGCCAAAGAAGGTATCTAGCAAAAGAGGGTATCTAGCCATAGGAGGTATCTAAATCTGTGACTCTAGATGAACTGTAGTAGCGATTTATCTACATCTCAATTACTTCTTTATTTTGTTTTTCTTTGATATAAATGTTCAACTACTTTGTTCTTTTATTGGTGTGCGACTTGAAGACTAATATAATAATGATATCCCCCTTTGGGTGGTTCCTTTCATATTTAAAACATAACAACAGGTTACTCACCTTAAAAAATTCATATTCCACATTTTGTCTGTTCGTAATTACGATTTTTAATTTGAAAACATATATTTCTTGATTTTAAAATTAAAATCAGTTTTAAATAAAAGTTGAATTTAAATATTATTTCTTAAGTTGCCCAAAAAATTTTACATGATCAAATAACGTAAGCAAAATGTTGTTCTTTTCAAAATGCCCAATAATTTAAGCTGGATTAATATTTAAGAGAGAATAAATAAATAAAAACAATAATGTTTTGAGTGATGTTATAAATGGACTTTGTTTGACATTAAGGAACAGGGTTGACTTATAAAATACCTTAAAAACGAGTCTCAGTTTATTTTTTTCATTCTTTTCTTTATCGTAATCAAAATGAACGTCGCCAGGATCATCGATTTGTGTTTCCTCTTTTCCGTCTTCATCCGTCTCTGTGACCTTGTGATGCAAGATTGGTGAATCAATGATCACCCTTACCGCATCTCTCTCCGAGAAGAACATATTATTGCTCCTTTTCCATCTGTGTTGGCGGATAAAAATAATATTCTGTAAACACATGACACAGATATCATAAAATCACAGGAACCTGTATCAAGACTTCCTTAATAAGACTTTCCTGTAAAAGTTCGATTCGGACAACAACAACATTTGGAATAAGTTTTTTGTCAGTTTTTTGAAACTGGGAAACAATCAATGTACGAATGGACAATGGTAAATTATTGCACACTAGGTAACCTTTTTATCTGCATGTCTATAGAATGTATTCTGCAAGATCAAAGGAATGCATGTGAATAGAAATCTGTTTTTATTAAGATATTCGTTAAGATACCAAGGCCTGAACAGTAACAGATCTGAGCTGAAAACTTTAGAATGGTGGATATCGAGATTAATGCTTGATCCACTCTTTTTCTTAACACCAAGACTAACCTAATCTTGTACCGGTATCCTGAAAAGTGTATAAAATTCGACCAATCAGAGTCGATTATATATAGATTAATATACAAAAACGGGAGGGACTTTCTTATTTAAAAAAACGGTTTTTGATTATTCTCTGCTATATCCAAGAAAGAGAGGTTTAAGAAGAGAATCAAAATCAGATTAATTAATCGAGATTATGGATATCTCATTCTAAAGTTTTCAGCTCTGATTTATTAACTCTGTAAAATCTACTAACCTTAAAAAAGTTTTCGGACAAATTGCTGTTTATCTAGTGTGTGTTTTAAATGTACAGTTTTAAATGAATAAAAACAAAAATATCTTTAGCTTTGAGTAAACAATATATGCTGGAATTATGATTTCAGAAAAACCCAGGATTTTTTGGCATAATACCAATTTAAGAAAATAAAAATGTAGGAAATATACAAAGGTAACCTGAGCTGGGAACTTTTGAATGTTGAATATCAGGATTAATGCTTGATCTCCTCTTGTTTTTAATCTCCAGATTAATTAACTGATCGGGATTAAGGATATTCCATTCTAAAGTTCCCAGCTCTAAACAAGAAATCTTTTCACGGTGTGGTCTGCTTTCTTACAGTGAAATCCTTAATAACGAATACATTGAAAGAATTTATCAAATGTCGCCTTGACAATTTTTCAATGAGTTTTATACTATATTACGTAAATTTCAGTATTTGCGAAAATAAATAAATAGCCATGAATATGCGGGAACAGTTTTAAAGAGCTCCATATAATAATTTAATTAATTTTTATATATAGTTGATTTTTCATAATATGTTTTAATTGTTATGATCTGAGAGTTACTTATAAAAACATTTATTCCTGTTTCGAGGATTTTTGGTAATGAAGACGACATTTTAATATTTTCCAGGAATGTTCGAAAACAAGTTGTAAGCTAAATATTATTTAAAAAAAAAAAAAAATCAAAACTAGTATGAAATATCAAATATATACAAATGTGGCGAAAGATAATCGATGACTATAGGTTGTAATATCTGAATGATTTGTTTCAAATTAAATTGATTTTTTTACGATCTAAGTCGAATGTTGCAATTTTCTCAATTTGTATGGACGCCATGTTATTCGGTATGAGACGTCTTTAACAATTTTCTCCCTATAGACGCAACTGATAGAAGTAAGATTAGTAGAGGTCAAAAGCGCTTTTTTATCGCATTAAACCTATACCCCCTTTAATTTTTCGCGAACACTCCCTTTCAGGTTTATAAGATTTACTTACTTTTTATTCTAAGACTTAAAATATTTCTTACGCAGAAAGTAAGATAAGGAATTGAGTCTTTGCCACAAACTCTGTTTTTTAAATCCTTATATCTTAACAACCCAATGTTGTAGACTTTAGATATTTCAAACTATCACTTTTGTTATATCAAACAATTAAAGTTTGAAATATCAAAGGTTTACATAATTTGGTTGTATTAGAAAATTGGGATTTGTTGCAAAGACTCAATTCCTTTGGGGAAACTTTATTGAGGGAACTTAGTTTGTATTTCTTGTAACCATATTTCTTTTTGAAAATTGTTTAAATTTTAAAAGATCACCAAAGTCAAATGAATATTTTTCAAAGGTTTTAAAATGTAAAAAGAATTATAAAAAAAGTATTGCTTAAATCAAAGATTTTTCTCTATAGTCTTTCTTTTTGCGCAAAAAAAATGTTTTTAATATATTAGTCCTAATGAGGCACTATTTCTGATAATTCATAAATAATTCTAATCTATAAATGCCTTAACTATTAAAATAAGAAATCTAGAACCAAATTATTTCTTTCAAAAATTCCTGAAATCTGAGAATCAACCACTTAATGAATATTTAGTAATTTTTAAAATCTTTTTGATAATACAAGTTGAGTGTACAAATTAAACTGGATTCTTCTTATAAGCCAAGTTTATCTAAAACAATTCTTATCTTTCTATAGTTTGATGATAAAGGAAAAAATATATTCAAAGAATTGACTTGCGTCTTTCATTTTTCTTAATTGTTGGAAATCAAATTTTTTTAAAATCACTAGAACAAGCAATAGGATATAAAAAGACATCGGTATGTATTGAACCTGCAAAAATGAAAAAAAATCTGTTTAATCCACTTCAACCTTTATTTAGAAAAAATGTCTACAAGGGGGAGGGAGACTAGCACCAGTCCCCCCCCTTACACTTGAAAAGAAATGTGTTAGTTGCGACATAACGTTACTACGTACACAAAGATAAAATGGTACAATATTATGATAAGAACAATTAAACAAAAATGAAGTATTACTGTATGTTTTTAGTCCGTACATAAAGTTTTAACAGATTTATAATTTTAGACTTCGAGTTATTCATGAAGAATTGGCAATTTCGATACTTGATCAAAAGGAATATGAATGATTGAATGTCATGTTTAGTCTGACACAACATTTGTTGAGAATTACTTACAATTCTAAATTGTACATTCAGGACTAGGGCCGCAACCCTTATATAACCTTTTTACAGTCAACGAGCATGGGTTCACACCCTTTGTCGATGGTAGATGTCAAAGTCTGCTACAGTCAACAAGAAGGGGTTCACACCCTTTGCTAATGGTAGATGTCAAAGTCTGCTACAGTCAACAAGAATGGGTTCGCACTCTTTGCTAATGGTAGATGTCAAAGTCTACTACAGTCAACAAGAATGGCCGGGTTCACACCCTTTGCTAATGGTAGATGTCAAAGTCTTATGGGTTCACACCCTTTGCTAATGGTATATGTCAAAGTCTACTACAGTCAACAAGAATGGGTTCACAACCGTGACCCTTTGCTAATGGTGGATGTCAAAGTCTACAACAGTCAACGAGTGTGGGTTCACACCCTTTGCTAATGATGAATGTCAAAGTCTACTAAAGTCAACGAGAATATATTTCTACTTTTGCTGAATCAATATGTATTTATAAGTTCAATGAATGCATTCCTGAAAATGTTTTGATTATGTAAGTGCTGACAATGAATGTATATTTAGTTGAGATTTCAATATGTATTCTTTGTTTCAACAAAAACGATCAAACAAAATTATCAAACATTATATTTTCAATTGGCTCATAATAAATTTTCTTTTTTGTTTTAAATTAAGCTGAACCATCATACATTTATTTTGTATTTATTATTTTGTATTTTGTGTTTGAAAATAAATACTATAACTATAACATTACATTCTTGTGCGATAGATGCAATATTTTACATAAAACAGTTCTGAAATCATATTTGCTTATTGAAAGTCGAATCCATAGTTTATGACAATTTAATAAACTTGTCACAAATTTATTATTACCATCTAACATGGCATTAAAATCTAATATATATATAATGTTCTTAGTATTACACAATTTAGTTGACAACCAGCATTCAAATGTTTTCTTTGATCTTGGAAAGAATTTATTCACAAACCTGATTTTAGAAGTGTAATTCTAAAGTTAATAATCACAAAATAACCCTAATCAAGGCATTTGAAAATGTGGTGTCCCATTTTAGTGCTTTCGATGTACCTTCAAGTCTTCTTTCTACTGTCAAGTTTCGTGCATAAAATATGTAACAGGTTACAGGTCTTCATTTTTCTCAGATGTTTTAGCATGAACTGGAACAAGAAAAAAGTTTTAAAAAATAAATTCTTATATCTTACATTTTAGAATTTTTTCACAGGACCTTTAAATGTAAATTTTTCTGAGAAAGAGAACCAAAATGCCTTTTTAGGCAAGTAGCTCAATATTTTATCTTCCGGACCACAACATTTAGCGATTCAGAGAATTAAGTGAGCGCAATGCCGCCATGTTGATTTTGTGTCGTCATTTGTGGTCTGATGGAGGAGAAAATATTGTGGTGCGTCGTCTTACCTCCCTGATGTGACTGTGACATGTGAGACTACTTTCAATAATTACAACAAAAATTCTTTCCCTCAATCCAGACCACTCAACATTAACCCAAAACCGTTTAGAATTCTTAAATAAGATTTAAAATGAATATTTTTATAATTATTTAATGTAGCATGAATACTGCACATTAAGCCCGGTTCATTTCAAGTACCGGGCCAACATCTAACCAAATAGGGCGAGCTGTACAGTGTACACTCCAAATACAGATAATACCAGGCAAAACGGGATAGTACACCAAATGAACCAGACCCTTCTTAGGACATCAACGTGACTTTAGGCGTTATTTATTAAGTTTTAGATATAAGTTTTTCAATTTGAAAAAAACTTACCTTACCATCCGTCAACCGACCCTAATTACCGATCATTCCATTAATCATTTTGCGATAAGGTAGGAATTTAAAATGAAACCCTGCGAAAAAAAGTGTAAAGAAGATTAAGGTCTAAGAAAGAATTTTGATAAATTATAAACGATTTTGGAAGATTTGAAAGGAATTGAGTCGTTGCCACAAACTCTGATTTTTTAATCACTATATCTTTGGAACCAAATGTTGTAGACCAGCTTGGATATTTCAAACTATGAATTCTGTTAGATCAAATAATCTGAGTTTGAACTATCAAAGGTTTACAACATCGGGTTCTAAAGATATTGAAGTTTAAATATTTGATTTTGTTCCAAAGACTCAATTCCTTTGAAATTCGACAGTTTTGAATGTTGGATGAATTTTTGTAAACCTTTCTATGATTTGGAGGGATTTTTATTTTATCTGAACTGCGCAAAAACTTACATTTTTTTATATCGATTAACAGGTTCAGAAATTCAAATGTGCAAGTGTTTGTTTGATTTTGCGACCTGATAGCTCCACCAACTTACTTTTGTCTAAAACTCACAACTAAGCTTTGCTGAAGATTATAATATTTCGTATTTCATTTCATATGACATTGGGTATTATAAAAATCATAAAGGAATTAGAAAATCAGAGTTTGTGACAAATACTCAATTCCTTTATAAATTGAATACAAGTCAAAAATGTGTGAAAAAAAAATAAAAAAGGGAAACCGATCAACAAATTGAGTATTTCAAAAATTTCCAAAAATCCGAAATCGTTCGGAAAAAGAGGAAACTGTTCAACAAACTCAGAATTAAAAACTTTTTCCAAAAACCGGAAACGGATAGAAAAATATGTGGAACTAAAGGGAAACGAATCATCATTAAGTATAGGGGAAACGGGTCACGGAGTTTCTTAGTACCTTATAACAAATGTCTCTAAATGGCATCTCTGCACCCCTTGGCAAAATGAGTCAATTCTTGAATTGATCCCTGGAAAGAAGATGGCGCCCACCCTTCAGCTAATGTGCCCTTGAGACCTATAGGATGTTTCTAAACATGAATAGTAACCCAGAAGACTAAATGAGACCTATAGGATGTTTCTAAACATGAATAGTAACCCAGAAGACTAAATATACTCTATAAAATTTGTAGAAATTTCATTTAGATTAGAATACTTCATATCTGTGGAATAAAATACTATTCTATTTTACTATTTCCAAAATAAAGTCTGCAATTACAAGGTTTCGTGTTACATATTGTTTCATATTTTAAGTTCAGTTTTAAGAAGTTCGTTGACGTGAATGAAAGTTTAAAGTTTAACACTAACCATTGAGATCAGTTTGAGTTACATTTATCTTCTGTATATGTAACACCTATCTTAAAATTATAACAAACAATTCGGATATAAAGATTTTCTCGATTCTAACTTTAAGCATTATAACTCATGAATAACTTGAATTATTGGCAGAAACGTGCTTGAAATAAATCAAGTAAATTCCTAGTTAAAACTAAAAATGTACAGTTTCAAGGAACTTTAAGTCTACAGCGCGATTCTTTGGGCACACGACACTTCTCAATAAAGAACGGCCCATATGTTCTATATATATAATTGTTATAATTATCTTGACAGTGGAAATAGCGTAAACAGATAGTGTCAAAGAGAAAATATCACAAAGTTTCAAGTTATATTTTTATGAATTTCTATAATATTCCGTACTTTATTCCAATTTCTTATTTGTTGAGAAATATAAGTTTACTGTATCACTATCAAGATACATAATCAAAATATAGACAACTTTTCATGTGCGGATGTTTCATGTCAGGAGGATTTTACATCCTCCTTTTTTGGCGAGTCCCCCCCCCCCCCGCGAGGGAAATTGGTATGCATGAGGGGTGGGGACGCATGGGAGAGAAACACACATGAATGTCATTATTTATGATGTTGACTCTTCAAATCACAGAGTATAAATAGAGTGTTGTTAATATCTACACATTTGTGCATTACTTTATATACACTCTACAGGATTACCCACAAAAGATAAGACTGTAAAGACGACCTGGAACTCTTAAAAAAATTACAAACCCAAGGTTTAATTGAGTCTTCTACCTTGAATAAAGTCTTTTAAGGGCTTATTTCATGATTTGGCTAAGAAAGAAACAAGTTTACAATTTCAGGAAACAGTGTATTTATGAAATGTTGGCTTATATACTTACTGCAGACCTCATTATCAAATTTTGAGATCTACATATCATATCAAAGGCATATTAGTATAAATAATTTAAGATGTCAAAACAATTTCAACAAGTATTTCAGGTTATTTATTCAATTCTATTTCTATTCTTTTATTCCTTGATGCTTTTATTTCACATCACAAACTTCCCTTTTTTGCACAAAAGTCACTTAAAACAATAGTTTCCATATGACCAGAAAGCCAAAATCATATTTAAATTAAACATTTTTACTTTGCATTAATCTAACTAACTTGGGTTTCTTAGGATATTTACTGTCTTATGATTAAAGGGACCGTTCACTTATTTGGGTAATTTCAGGGTAAACTAAACAGCATATTCGCTCTTGATTGCTAATAGTCTTACTTTTCAAAGACAACTGTGGCCGGAGAAAAAGCCGATTTTTCGTTCAGAATTAGAGCGGAAAGAAACGGTCCCTCTCTATAGACACTATTTGACGTTTTTATCAGTAACAGCAGCCCAATAAATTTTAAATTTATCACAATTTAATGTCATCATGTGTTCGTTGTTATATACTAAAATATGAAAACTTTTGACATTTGAGTTAGCAAGAAATTTACGTGTTCGTATTAAAACATGTAAAAGTGAGAACAAAGACGACAATCAATTAATCATTACTCGTATTTTGGTTCGTAGATTTTGTAGATTTTTTCCCGTATGTGCACAACTTTTCATTTGTCATGCCGCGTTCAATTCAGCTTTTTACACAGGCAATACACAATTTTGAATGCGATAAAATAGTGTTATTTTAGAAATAGAAAGTTAAAAAACAACAAAAATAAAAAATAATGACATTTACAATTAACGATTAGATACTACAGTTTAATTTTATATTAGAAATTTATTTTGATGCACAGCATATTGATAAAAACATCAATACAGTGATTATAGAGAGGGACTGTCCTTTTCCGCTCAAATTCTGAACGAAAAATCGACTTTTTCTCCGGCCACAGTTGTCTTTGAAAAGTAAGACTATTTAGTTTACCCTGAAATTACCCAAATAAGTGAACGGTCCCTTTAAGAGTTCATAGTTCGAAATTTTAAAAAGGTCTGAAAAGATAGGACTAGAAAATTTAAGTTCTATCTATGAATCTTAAAACTTAAAATTTGTAAAATGTAGTACCCTGCAATGTATTGTAGTTGAACTGAGAATGTAGTATTGTGGATTTTTTTAGGATTTATTTGAGACATATAAAACGTTTTAATAATGTATCATTACTGAGTTTGATCGAAAAGTCGACGTTCAAAATCATCCATTTGAGTGGTTACGTTTTGAGATTCTATTTTTTTAAAATTATAAAATGCAGTTAAACCCTAAATGAATGAGCCATACATTGAAAGAATTTATCAAATGTCGTCACGACAAATTTTCAATGTGTTTTATACTATTTCACGTATTGGCGAAAATAAATAAATAGCCATGAATATGCGGGAACAGTTTTAAAGAGCTCCATATAATCATTAAATTAAAAAAACTAAATATGGCTTTTTTAGGATTTAAGTGTAACGGCGACGAAAAATGTAAAAATTCTACAGTCAACTAATTTGATGTCAATAAATCAATGTTAGAATCAATTATTTTTTTTTCATTATTTTATTTAATTTCTTTACAAATTTGTTTGCAGATTTCTTCACATGTCGTCTTTTCAATAATAATAATTATAATAATATTAATAATAATAATAACAATAATTTTAGGAAATCTACAGAAAACGTTTGTGAACTATGAGACATTACATAACAACTAACTAAGTAAGATTAATTATTTTCGATTATAAGAGTTAATTTTATTTTTTCAACCTGTTTCTATTTATGTGTTGCAGACTTTGCGCTCAAACTCAATAATTATACAAAATATTTTTTATGTCTCAAATGAATCTTAAAAAAATTCTCCACAATACTACATTCTTAGTTCAACTACCATACATTGCCGGCCATTCCCTTTAAAGCAAAGCCTTTCAATTTCTTCATGATTTCATATATATGATTTGTATATAAAGTGCTCTTTAACGTTCATGCTTACTTCATGTATGAAGACAATTGTGCGCAAAATTGCATAAGATTATTATAAAAACTGTAACACATTTATTTTGACACTTTAATGGTCTCGAAGTTTTCGTCTTTTAAGATTATAAAAGTCTAAAACACTTTCTCGCGAAGAGACCATTCGTGTCCAAAAAATTTCGAGCACTTTTTAAGAGTATTTACAAAAAAAATTCTATTGAAAAGACAGGAAGCTAGAAAGCTAGATACTATGATACAAGTATGTCACACCAATTGAATTCCAAATCCCTGTATTCCTGTCCAGAAAATAATCATTCTAAATAAATTTAAACAAATTATTTTTAGGAAGAAAATAGCATATTCTTTCTTTAGTCGTAGTATTTCGCGTTTAGCATTTTTGAGATTTTCATCTTATTTATCGACCTGAAATGAAACGAAAATCATCAAATTTCATTGCGGGGCGACGAGCCCCCTTACTGTGACACCACGCCTGTTAGGCATAAAAGACTTTTTAAAATTTAAATTTTATTGTTTGTCTAATGTCAGCTGTAATAAATATTTCAGCTATATTCAGAGAGTGTGGTCAGAAAATCTGAAAATCATTTCTTTTAACAAACAAAGTAAGTTAGAAACAAAAAAAACATGGCGTTGCCTAATTATAAGGAAAAAGTTCATTTAAAAACACAGAAACAATGCCAGGGCGAAAAGAGGTGCGGTTGGACGAAAAATGGTGAGCACAATGCCGAGAAAATGAAATAGTGACGACATTTGCGGACCGGACGAAAAACCGGTGCGGTGTGCCGTGCCTCCCTCATGGTACCATCAAATGACTAACCTTTAGCTTTCGAGTTTACTTAAAACATTGAGAAAGCTTGTCCGGGATATAGGAAAGCTGTCTGCTGAGTTAAGAGTTTAGTTCAGTTTTTGATGTCTTGATATGCTCTGTGTAGCCGATAATTTTCCCTCATTCTAAGAAACTAATCAAAATTTATTTTGGAACGATATAATATGGGTCACCTGCACTATTTACTATTTGGTTGGAAAAAATAGTTTTAAAAAGCTTGCGCGCTTTTCCCTTGATTTTATCTTTAAACAATTTTAAGCGTGTATTTGGAAAGTGCTTACGCAAGGTGTTACGTAACATGACGGTAATGTTACATCGTCTATACGCAACATCCCCCCTAATGAACTTCCGACCTATTAACTTTCCGACCTATACTGCAATATCGGACCTACGCCAGCTGTTTCTTTTTGTATTATTTGAGGGTTAGGTTAGATTAAGTCTATTTCTGGGTCGAGCGCTGCGGCTAGGTCAGGCTATGGGGCCGAACCCCGCGGCTAGGACAGGCTAGGGGCCGGCGCTGCGGCCACAAGTCCACATAGCCGCTGTAAAACTACGTGCTAGTAGGTCGCATGTGTAGTATAGCGGATTTGCGTAGGTCGAAAAATACACCACCAACATGACTTTTATCATTACATAATATTTGAATAACGGTGGAATAGTTACGAGTATTAAATATCGTCTTTCATATGACTTTCTCAATGTTAAAACCTTCAGGCGAAACTATTGGTCAAATTTACGTTAATTGAGATAAATGATTTTTTTTATAAACAGTAATATTGTGTAAACTGTTTTTTTAGATGAGTAAGATTTCTAAAACAATGACAATGTCGTGACAGTGAATCTACTTAACATTGATTAAGTTCTTATAGTTCATGGAACCTTCCTTCCTTCCTCTTTCATCCAGTCCAGTCAAAGTTTCTACCTAAAGGAGGAGAAGACCAAACAATAATCATGAATAAGGAAAATGTATTTTAGTTTTATATGTATCTTGTCTAATAAGAATTTAAAATAATGTTGGATTAGTTTTCAATGCTCCGTCCTCGAGACCACTGTGAGAAATATTGGTTAATTAATTTGTTCGGATTCCAAATACATTAAAAAAAATACAAACTTATGTGTTTACTATCATACATTTAAATTCAGGAAGAAGGAATTAAACAGCCGAAGAACCCAAGAGAAAAGGCAAACATCTTTTCAATCGCCTTTTTTTGGTGGGTAACTAAAGTACATCTAACTTTTTGAACACAATCACAACTTCCGCTTATTACTTTGCCCGGCCCATGCTTGTATCTCAGAAAGTTCAGCTACTTTGTTTGATCACAATATTTTAATTCAAACCTGGATTTAAAAGAGTTTGGAGTTATTTATTCATGTGTTTCTAATCCAGGGGTGCATTGAGAGGGGAAGAGAACGGAAGTGGGTGGAAGGAAAATGGGGAAAGGGAATGGAAAAAGGAAATTAATTTCCCCAAAATCTTTAATGCAGCGTAAAAAAAGTACCAAAAATCTAATCTTTCGGAATTCTCTCAGATACCTTAGATAAAAGATTCATGAAGAGAACGAATTATTTGGTGTACACTGTACATCCTTAAACAAATTAAGTTTAGTAGTTTTCATATAGAGTATTTTGGACAATTGAACAAAAAACAAAAGAAATAAAAGATAGGATTGGATTCCACAGTGAGGCTTGTATCTTTTGCAATCTTTCTGTGTTGTCTAGCTAACATATTTTTCTTTAAAAATGTCAAAACGTTACAGAAAAAAGAGATTTTTGAGAAATATTTATCGTTTTTGGCTCAAGATAATATTTCCAATGACTATTGTCCAAAACGCGGCTGTATGGACGGAAAAGGTCCAAAATAAAAAATAAAATACGCATTCTGATTTTACAGGGGCAAAACTAAGATACTTAATTATTCTTTCAGACTGTACGCCAAATATTTTGATATCTTCGTGACCTTTTTACGTAATGTATCTGCGTGAACCCTGAAAGATCATATTTTTTGTACAATTGATTTTACGTTTAAAACCTACATTCGACTAGTGTGAATCATAAAATGTATTTTATCATTACATTAAGGTGGTTGAATCCTCTGCTGGGACTAGGATACAAAAAGGATTTAGATATTGAAGATATTTTTGAAAATTTAAAATCCGATGGATCGGATGAGCTGGGAGAACGATTGCAAAGGTAACAAATAGGCATTAAGTTAATTTAAGTCTACAGGGTGTGCGTTTAGGCTTTTCAGTCTACCAAACATCGTTGTATGTGTTAAAAAGTACTCCCAGTATGTAATCCGGGAGTCGTCGATGAAACGTTTTTCTCTAAAATGCCGTTTTAACCTTCACAGTAATATTCGAAAATGTGCTTGGTCTCTTTCCAACGATTTCAATATAAACTATAATTTAGTTTTTACGTTTTATACATCAGAATAAAATAAATTGCGCATTTTCAATGATAAAAATTGAGGATTTTTCAAAATAAATTTCATAAGAAGATGTTAATATTTTTTTAACTCACAGGAAAAGGGACCGCGTAAATTTTGAGTACATTTTGAAGGTTAAAACGGCATTTGAAACCAAAATGCTTCAATGACGAATTTAAGGGCATTGTACCTTCTAGAATAACCTTTTATACAATAAAAGTAGGTGAAAAGGCAATTAATATCTTCGGAAATGGAAACAGGCACATTTTCGAATATGAGGCCTAATTTTGAAGGTAAAACGACATTATAGAGAACAATGTTTCATGGATTGTACACTTTTTAACACAATAGCGATGTTTAGTAGGCTAAAAAGAGACCCTTCTTATCCTTGTGAATTCAGATGGTTCGTTTTTGGTCCGTTTTTTGCCTACACTTTCTTTCAAAGCCAAAATTTGGCAAAGATGCAAAAACTAATATGTTGTAAGTAGTAGGTACATCCTATTTTCATCATTCTCATTCTTCTTATCCTGTACTCAATCCTTCTCATCTTGTACTCATTCTTCTCATCCTTCTTACCCTGTACTCATCCTACTTATCCTGTACTCAATCCTTCTCATCTTGTACTCATTCTTCTCATCCTTCTTACCCTGTACTCATCCTAATAATCCTTCTCATCCTGTACTCATTCTTCTCATCCTTCTTACCATGTACTCATCCTTCTCATTCTTCTCATCCTGTACTCATTCTTCTCATTCTTCTCATCCTGTACTCATTCTTCTCATCCTGTACTCATTCTTCTCATTCTTCTCGCTATCCTTATCCTTCTCATCCTTCCCATCCCCTCCTTCTTATCCTTCTTATCTTTCTGATTTTTCTGATTCCTCTCAGCCTTCTTATCCTTTTCATCCATTTCATCCTTCTAATTTTTCTCATCGGTTCATCCTGTACTCATCCTTCTGATTTTTCTGTACTCATCATTTTTCTCCTTCTTCTCATGCTTCTCATTCTTCTTATTCTTCTTATTCTTCTTATTCTTCACATTCTTCTCATTTTTCTCATTCTTTTCATTCTTCTCATTCTTCTCATTCTTCTCATTCTTCTCATTCTTCTCATTCTTCTCATACTTCACATTCTTCACATTCTTCTCATTCATTTTATTCTTCTCATTCTTCTCATTCTTCTCATTCTTCACATTCTTCTCATTCTTCACATTCTTCACATTCTTCACATTCTTCTCATTCTTCTCATTCTTCTCATTCTTTTTATTCTTCTCATTCTTCTCATTCTTCTCATTCTTCTCATTCTTTTTAATCTTCTCATTCTTCTCATTCTTCTCATTCTTCTCATTCTTCTCATTCTTCTCATTCTTTTTAATCTTCTCATTCTTCTCATTCTTCTCATTCTTCTCATTATTCTCATTCTTCTCATTCTTCTCATACTTAACATTCTTCACATTCTTCTCATTTTTCTTATTCTTCTCATTCTTCTTATTCTTCTCATTCTTCTCATTCTTTTCATTCTTCACTTTCTTCTCATTCTTCTCATTCTTCTCATTTTTTTAATCTGAAACTTTTTACAATGTCTAAATATTAATTTTTAGCGAAGCAAACTTATTTTATTTTAGTACACAGATCTTTTAATGGAATGTGGTATACAATATATTGATCGGAAAAAAATTAATTAAAGAATTTAAAAATCGAACCACAAATCAAGAGCTGTTTTGTATAAAGTAATTCAACACCTTAAATTTAGGGAATGGGATAAGGAGCTTGAGAAGGCTTACTGTATGAAGGAAAAGGGAGAGGAGTATTCTCCCAGCTTGTTTAAGGCACTCCTGCGTCAGTTTGGACCATTCTACGCTTTCCTCGGCGTATTCACATTCATTGAGGAATGCTTGCTCAGGATATTTCAACCTTTATTTATGGGTAAAGTTTTTAATTCTAACAAGATTTATTTCTCTTGAACAATATCGAACACTTTTTATTTTTGAACAACATCGTAATTACAAAATAAACTTTGCAACATTTGATATTTTATGCAGAATCCATCATGACCCTATTCCTACAGACTCATTCTTTGCCNGGCTAATGGACTCATTCCTCTACTTTATAGTAAAAACAAAAATTAAGCAAACATGATCAATTTTACAATTTTAAAAAGCCCTTGAATTAGGGGGTTCAGATATGAAAAATAAATGCAAACATTTGCGAAGTTTAAGTATGTATTCAGGAAAAACTGGAAATGTGTAAATTTACTTTTAAATTTATTTTCTTTCCAAAACTTGTGCACTGCTTTCCAAAGAGCTTAACATTTTTGGAATCCATGACTTGAAGAACGTTTAAAAGTTTAGTCTGATGTATGTAAAAAACATTAACCAGTAATCAATATAAATTTCTTCCTAAGTTCAGTCCCATGCATTACTTTTAATGTACAATCTTTTAGAGGTCAAAATCTAATGTGCACTGATGATTTTTGTCTTCCAGTGGACATATAGATTTATATCGGATATGTGGTTTTAATCAAATCTTATTAAAGAGGAAAGTATTTTAAAAAGGTTATGGCCCAATTTTTTCAAAGCTTCAAAGCTTATAACTATATGAAGCCCTGTTTTCTGTGCAACTGATAATTTATTCAGGATGGATGATGCTTTATTTTGCCCCTGGAAGTAACATGAGTTTGAAAGAAGCATATTTCTATGGAGCAGGTGTAATCGCTATGTCAGCGCTCTACACATTTACTCATCATCCATACTTTTTTGGCGTAATGCACACTGGAATGAGAATCCGTATAGCGACTTGTTGTCTTGTATATAGAAAGGTAAACATAAATTTAAAAACTTTTTTAACGGAAAGGGTAGATACTGGGTATTTATACACTTAAATTGTATAAAACTAGCTGAAGTGACCGGTGTTACCTGTTGAATTTTTTTTAAATCGAATATTAAAAAAAATATTATTTCAAAAAATTTAGATTTTGGAAAACACATAATTTCTATTTTTTGAAGACTACGTTACCCCTTAGTTCCCTTAAAATAATTCAGCCCATTCGGTCCAGTCGTTTGGCCAGCTATATAGCTGACATATATATTTATGAGCGAAGAGCTTTATTGTATAGAATAGATTCTACCAGTTAACCTTCCAGGTTCCAGAAACCAAGGCAACGTCCCCTAATTTTGTACTTAGATCACACTTTCCTTCACTTACGGAGGAGCATTACGCAAAATTACGTGTTAATTATGTATACAAAAGAAAGTCTAGTTTCGCGTAATTAAGTCGTAATTACGCGAAATTACGTAATACGAAACCTTCCGTAATTTGAATAAGGACATATTAATTCTCAGAAAGGAATATAGCGAAAAAATGTGTGTAAGGATATGCGCGCCACAACCATGTCCATTTAAATACTTTCAAATTGAATGAAAATTCGGTGATGGACCAAACCTCTGTAGAGAAAAAAGTAAATGTTGGTTGCACATTTTATTAAAAATATACATATTTCGGTCTAGGTTAACCCTCGTCAGTTCTAACGATATAATAACTATCAAAATCGATGTTAAAAACCACAAGAAAATAAACGAACAAAAACGGTTATTTAAAAACAATTTAAATGGGCTGTAAAATGGACAAAAGGGAAACGAACTCAGATCTTTGAGATGGAAAAAAGATAATTTTCAAATATTTACTTTTTAAAAATGTGTTAAGAAAATTATTATTCTTTGAGACTATTTATTGTAGTGTATAAAGTGGTGGGGTCATACCGTCTGCAAACCATGTATCTTCGTTCTATCCCATACTCCTTGGTTTGATCTCCTATCCTCTAGGGATCATTTTAAAGGTTTTGTCAACCATTAGTTTACGTTTAAAAGAGCGCTTGATAATAGTTTAGAACGAATCATGAACGATCCCAAGACAATGCTTGGTAGAATATTCGTAGATCTACCAAAATCAGGATGGATCCCCAATACAATACAATTGCGTGCACCTATCGACGGCCTCCATGGGGGGGGGGGCAGTCCTCCTTTGATGTGTAATCCTGCATTTACAATGTGCTGAGAAAATAATGGAGGCTGGGGCCAGGTAAGGATCCAGAATAATGGAGGCTGGGGAGGTAAGGATCCAGAATAATGGAGGCTGGGGAGGTAAGGATCCAGAATCATCAATAGCAATATCTTTTCTGGAAATAATTATGCAATATGAATCGAATTTGATTAAATTTATAGATTGAAAAACAAATTCACTCGATTAAGTTTTTTTTATTTTTAGGCTTTAAAGCTTTCTAACAGTGCTATGGGAAAGACTACGGTTGGACAGATGGTAAACCTTCTTTCAAACGATGTGAACAGGTTTGATTGTACTCGGTGACCATTAACTTAAGTGAGAACTCATCATAATATTCAAGACCTCATATTCGTACACAAACAGCAAGAACAACGAATGTTAAAGGGAGTGTTCGCGAAAAATGAAAGGGGGTATAGGCTGAATGCGATAAAAAAGCGCCTTTGATCGCTAATAAAAATCATTCAGACATTACAACCTGTATTCATTGATTATCTTTCGCCACATTTGTATATAGTTTATATTTTATAATATGTTTTAATTAATTTGTTTTGAATTTGTTTATTTCTCTTGTCGCTTGCACAACTATCTATAAAGAATGCCGCACACCACTCACATTTTTCGAAATCCGTTAAAACGTTTT
>NW_019396467.1:91700-99145 GCF_000591075.1 Eurytemora carolleeae | reverse complement strand
CTAGAATTCCCCCCCCCCCCTAGAAAAATATCATGATGTATATCAAAATATTGGTTTTAGTTGGGTTCGATTTGCATTTTCCACTCATTTCATCATTTCATACCTTTCAGCTTTCACCTTGAATTTTATATCCTTCATTATAGTCATTCATTTTACATTAACTACAAAGATCTGGAAAAAAAACTGAATTTATTTTAAGTAAGATAAAAAATAATAGTTTTACCCAAAGAGGAAGAGGATGTTACTTTTTAAAATCTTAAAAATTCTGCAAAACTTTGAAAAAATATTGTCTTTGTTTCTAATTTCTAAAATTTTCTTGTCGTCAATGTAGTATGTTTAGATCTTAAATAAATCTAATATAGAAGTAAATAAGTAAAAATGTATTCTTCATTGCCCATACCCTTTTTTATTAAAAAACATCTAATTGAAATGACATTAAAATTTAGAATCATTTAGAATATGTTGACTTAAAATCTGAAATATCTGATGTATCTGCACATTTAAATTATTTTCTCGCAAAAGAATTGAGTCTTTGCCACAAACTCTGATTTTCTAATCACTATATCTTTTAAACCAAATGTTGCATACCATTTCAAGCTATGAATTCTGTTAGATCAAATAATCAGTTTGAAATATCAAAGGTTTACAATAGCTAATACTAAAGATATTGTGGTTTAAATATTTGATTATGTTCCAAAGACTCAATTTCTTTAAAAGATATTCAATTTTAAAATCAACTTTTTTTTAAAAACAAAAACAAAGTAACAACTCGCTGTTCAGGGCCTGAATAGTTCAGTGGTAATTACCTCCAAGATTCTAGGGGTGGTAAATTACCCCCAGGATTCTAGGGGGGGGGGGGTAAATAACCCCAATAACCCCCCTTATTTACGCCACTGTCCATAGATAAACAAAAATATAGATCCCTACTGCCTTGGCTAATGCAGACTGTAAAGCTGAAAATTGTACAACCCATCATTTAAAAAGGTCATTGAATACGTTAAAACTAGGAAAGCGTTCTAAATCATATACAAGTCATGAGAAAACATGCAATAGGATTGTGTGACTTGCGCATTTCTTGCTTTAGAAACAATGGAGAAATTTTAAAAATAACTTTTTACGCTAGAAAAACAACGTTATCTTACAATTACAAATCCTTGATCGGATTAAGGATTGATCGGATTAAGGATTGATCGGATTAAGGATTGATCGGATTAAGGATTGATCGGATTAAGGTTTCAAGGGTCCCTTACTTTATATTTCAAGGCAAAAGATCAAATTTAACCTTCAGATTGTCATATGTAATTTGTTGAGGGGTTTCACCAAAGTCTCATCTGCATGAGATGGTTCAATTAAAATGCGAGGCTATTTCCATAGTTTCCAGTTTCTTTCAGAAATATGCTATAAAGTTTTGAAAAAATGTCCAATGTAAAAGATTATCAGGTTTTCAAAAATTTTGACGTTTTTAAGAGGTTTTCAATTTAGACAATCTTAAAAATATTTTATATAGCCTAGTTCGCAAAATTTCTATGATAGATAGTAAAGCACACTTGTATGAAGAATGAGTTAATTGTTAATTGATTATATTGATCTTGAATGCTTGGCACTTTTTACTTTTGATTTGAGATCAATGCTTGATTACTTAATTTAAGTTATCCCTGAAGGGTATGCCCAATACTGGATATTGAACATGGAATTCATTTAATCCATAAATCTGAATAAGATGGAGATCAATGCTTGATCCCGGTATTCACATCACTAAAGTTCTGACTTCTGAGCTCGAAACTTTAATTGTTAATCTTAAACAATTAATCTCAATATCTAATGAGGGCATTTTAAAATGTTCGGCTCAATGCTTGACCTCTCAATTAAAGTTATCCCAGAAGGGCAGGGGCGGATATAGGGGGGGGGGGCGGCAGGACCTTCGCACCCCCCTGACGAACTCAGGAGGTGGCGTAACCCTAAGATTTCAGAATAGCTTCTTAATAGAATAGCACTTAAGGGAAAGAAAACCTAGTGCAAAACAGGAAAAATATCAAAAATTTTCACCTGCGCCACCTCTTTTTGTTCATAAATCTGGATTTTGTTGTTCCGAAATAAATCTAGCCCCACCCACACTTAAATCCTGTATCCACCCCTGCAGAAGGGTATGCACATCACGGAATATCGAAGAGGAATTATAAATCCATATATCTGCATAATGGAGATCAATGTTTGATCCCTAGACTTATAATACAAAAGTTCTGAAAAATTAAGAATTTTTGAGATCGCTTAATATGAATATATCCAATGTGAACACTTTTAATTTATTTTTCTTTCTTTCTATCTGTCAGTTTCCGACCAGTAAGAGTTCACTCATTAAATGCCGCGGCTAAATTTCAAATTTCCTGGCTTCTCTGATTGGCTGTTCTAGTTTTAATTAAACTCATATTTCAATTCTTTAAAATTACCGTCAATTTAATTTTCAAGCATTTTACACATTAAATTGATATGGCGAAATCTAAATTAGTTGCGGTTAGATTACGACCATTTATGGGCCGAGTGCTGCCGCTAGGACAGGGTATAGGGTGTTTGGCGCTCATGGCCTCAGATCTCAAAAATCACGATGCCATAAAATATTATTTCAAAATAAATTCATTTGAACTTAATGAGGTTTGTTTTAATACAGTAGGGGTATCCCAAAAAGTAATTAAGTAAGTAAGAAATTAAAAGTGCCAACATTGGATATTCAGATTAAGTGATATGGATTAAAAGTATTCAATTCTAAAGTTCCCAGCTCTGGTTACATTTTATACACTGAAAGATGTAATTTTAAATCTAAATCTATATATTCCCTTTAATTTTTCGCAAAGACTGTTACAATTAAAGTATAAGTTAGTATATTTATTGTTTACATTGAACTTTTTAGCTTGGGTAGGAAAGAAATTTGCACAGCTTAGAGTTATGACTGCAGCTCGAACAGACAAAAGAATCAGGTCAGGCAGATAGATAAAGTTATTGTAAATGCGAGGGGTTATCATTAGGTTTTGCTAAAACATTTCAGAAGTACTTACATTGTTCTCAATCTTGTAATTTTTTTAATTTTTCCTTAATTCATTCTGGTTGAATTCTTAGAAATGGCTTTTTTCTCACAGCAGTGGAATTTCAGTAATATGAACCGTAGAAAGAGGACACTTTGATGGAGGCTCATCTTGTCAAAAAGTTTCTCGGAAAACGGTACAAAATCAATGCAGACACTTGATATGACCAAGAATGCATTCAAAGACAAAAACTAAGAAAGTTTTGGCTAAATAGAAAATTTCTCAAATCAATTTTGCAAGGGGTTTGTATATTTGTTTCAGAGAGTTTGATATCTGCTATGCTACTGCTTATAAAGTGTTAACACTAGAAATGTACAAACTACAATGTTTAAATGCAGATTACAACCAATAGAACTCTCAAAGTCTCGCCGTTTAACTTGTTATTGCTTGCAATTCAGTCTGAAAGATGACGATAAAGGAGATTTATTCGTCTGTGTATTCTAAAGAAAATCCAAAAAAATTCAATAATATTTCAAAGATTACCTTTAAACATATTTTAGCAAAATCTAATAATCAACCCAGTGCAGTAAATGAAAATCTTAAGAGTATAATAATAGTAAGAATCGTTGGGCCCAACTTCAGATTTCGAAATTTGTTGAATTGATATTAATAGTGATAAAGGAATTGAGTCTTTGCTACAAATTCAGTTTTTGTAAAACCTATATCTTTGCAACCTTATAATGTAAACTTTTAATATTTCAAACTTACATTATTTGATCTAAGGGCATTCATAGTTTGAAATATTAAAGGTCTACGACATTGGGTTGCAACGATATTGAAATTAGAAAATCAGAGTTTGTGGCAAAAACTCAATTCCTTAGCTTAATTAAAAAGTTTCATACATTTTCATGGAATTAATCTATTTACATTTAATTCCGTGATTCTATATGTAGCTCTAATTCCATAGAGAATAGAATATATATTAGCGGGAAATTTAAAGAATCTCTCGGTGTGAACTTTTTCAGTCCCTTTCAGCCTGAAAGGGAGTTCAAAGTGTACAAATCATGTAAATGTTCACAAATTATATGCAGTAGAGTACATTAATATTACAACAAAATGGCCGTTTTACACTTTTTTCTAGTAAATTCCCCTCTAATATATATTCTATTCTCTTTGTCTAATTCCCAGATTAATGAACGAGATTGTTAACGGAGTGAAGGCTATAAAGATGTTTACATGGGAACAGTCCTTTACAAAGATGGCAGAGGAGGCTAGAAAGTAATAATTATTTATTGTTATTTTATTTATGCACTAAGTTCATATTGATTAAGACGGTAATTTAACTTTCTGCTGATAATTAAAATGTTTATTGAGATAATCACCCCAAGTAACAAAGGATATTTTCCGCTCTCTATAGTAGGATCCTAGGATAATATTTTTCAATTCTTTAAACCATTCTGGGTCTACAAAAGTTACATTCATGTTTAATGATTAAACTAACAAACAAATGATAAGATCTCACCCCCCCCAAAAAAAACACAGAAAAAAACATCTTTAAAAATTAAGTTTTATTTTTCTTCTGTCATGAACCCTGTCTGTCATGAATATTACTTGAAAATAGTAGTCTTGAAGTAGTTGTTTTCTATCTTGATATATGTAATTTGTCTATAGTCCAGAAAAGTTACTAGTGGAAAGACAATGAACATAATTTACAGAATTCATCACTTTTTAAGTTGAAATAACAACGATATCTTCCTCATTGTTAGTCAGACAAATGTTTAAATGGTACCATTTTGATAGGACCTTTAATAGGTTGGTAATTCAAATTACATATCTTTTATGTAAGTAACCTTGTACTTTTCAACAGTAATCAATTATCTCATTACTTTTTCATTCAAAATTGAATTCTCTCTCTACTTGATTTAAATGAATTATTAAAACGTCATAATATTTATTTAACAAGGTAATAGTTTTTACAAAATCGGGATCTTTCAGCGTGAGGAATTTATATAATCCAATTAAAGAGCCTTCGTCCAAACATTTTTTCTTTTTGGATCTGCTGGTTTTTGTAAATGAAGACTCTCCTATTCTTGGTTGGCTTGGCAGTTGGGTATCATACATGTTACTTTGCTTAGCTGGCACCGACGAACTTGAATTTATCAGATTTATTCATTGACATAACGCTCCGGAATTTGAAGACGAAATTTAGACAATTTGCATGTTCACTGCTCAATTGCGGTATTTTATGTTCATTGAACTATTTAATCAAAAATTGAGTCCAAAAGTCGTCTTTATATTCCCCAGTTTTATTTCACCAATATATTTCTTAAATCAACCTTTTTAAAATCCTCCAATAATTCATGCCTCAAACCTTTTGTAATCAACTTTAAAAGACTTCTAAGTAAAAGGTCGTCCATTAATTCGCATTTTTAACAAAACTTTCTGTGATATTTTTTTCTTTAATGTAATGTATCAATCCAGTTACAACTCAATCTCACTTTACTATCAATGTCAAACTGGACATGATCTTGAGCTATCTATGTCAAACACGGATACAATTTTGTAAATTATCAATGCCAAACACAGGCACAATCTTGAGCTATCAATGCCAAACACAGGCACAATCTTGAGCTATCAATGCCAAACACAGGCACAATCTTGAGCTATCAATGCCAAACACAGGCACAATCTTGAGCTATCAATGCCAAACACAGGCACAATCTTGAGCTATCAATGCCAAACACAGGCACAATCTTGAGCTATCAATGCCAAACACAGGCACAATCTTGAGCTATCAATGCCAAACACAGGCACAATCTTGAGCTATCAATGCCAAACACAGGCACAATCTTGAGCTATCAATGCCAAACACAGGCACANAAGATTTTTTTTGCAGTTTTTGGTTGATATTTTACCCCCCGGATCCGAATCCAGGAAGCCAAAATCTTGCGGATCCAACTGATCTCGGGTTTATCATTGAATCCCCTCTTTAAAAAGGAATGTCATTTACTCTCAGACAAATTAGAATCAATGGAAATTTGTCTGAGAGTAAATGATACAATGATCTTTTGAGGGCAATTTTTTGGCCGCTTTTTTGTCTTTCCCAAGTGAAATCCCTAAAATGTTGAGAATAGAGACACCTAGCGGCGGCCAAATAATCGTCCTCATTTTCTCCTTATAGACGCCATCAAAATGCAATAAGAAGCGATTGCAAACTAATTCAATTCGGGACCAGCCTATACCCCCTTTAATTTTTCACGAACACTGTGAATGGACACTTTTTTATTTTGACAAATTTGGTCAACATATAATGAAAAAGTTGACTAGAATTCATCCAGCAAGGAACGTCAAATTTTTCAACAAAAACATATTGTGTATGGATTTGAAAAAAATGTGCATATCATACTACAAGTTTCAATAAAGTCTCATCTTTTGTGGGTAACCCTGTACTATTCTTTAGTCAATATCACAAAACTCAAATCCGTGTTTTAAACGAGATTTGCGCAGTATAAAACTTTTAAAAATGTTATAAGATTCAATTTAATAATAAATTATCTCACGAAGCCATGTATATCAAATATACACAACTTATTTTGAAGATTTGACACGACAGTTTTATTCTTCCACTATCTCTGGGCTGGACCTCTTCAGCTTTTAATAATAACAGTCTTGCTCTGGCAGAGGATTGGAGCTAGTTCTCTCTCAGGAACTATACTTCTCATTCTTTTCGTTCCTATACAAAGTAAGAATCTTTTTAACCCTATCCTGATTTGGTAATGTTTGGATAGATTGGGCCGGGTTTAGATTGGGGTATGATTTTTACCATAGATAAAGATAGATTGCGCATAAGACGACATTTTTCATCTTGAAAGATATAAATGTACAAAGATGTTTTAAGATATTCCTATTATATAGATTCAAGCTTAAGGGCAGTTTGAATTGCACCCCGCGACCCCCAGGTTTACGTACGAGAGGAGGTAGAATGTATTTAACTGATCAGCATCTTGTCATTCTGAATTGTGTGTATTACTGGTCTATACAAAACAAAACACCCATTACATTTGTACGAAGCATAAACAATACTTGCAACAACTCTTTTTATTCAATGTACTGTATGTATGTAGCTAGTACAGAGCTAAATTCATATTTTCAATTTCAACTGAAACACTCTGGTATGTTAAAGATGACATGAGTTATCTAGTTTCAGCAAAGAAATGTCCTTAGGTCATATTTCCCTACTTGTGAAGAGGGTGGATGTGGTTTGGAACTTTAAGAATTTAGAATAGGAAGGGTAAAATGGAGGGAGCTAGCCATAGAGAAGCTTAGCTCAGATGTACACAACCGACCTCCCTATTAATTAACCAAAATTTGGGGCGTGGAGACAGAATGGTGGGAGGCTTGGTGACGTCACGGAGGCTGAGAGACCAG